>NC_133496.1:1539198-1584790 GCF_025370935.1 Choristoneura fumiferana | reverse complement strand
TGACTTGTGGCATCTTAAGCAGTTGATTGTGGGTTCAAACCGGGCAACCGGGACCAGGGGTTCAGCTGTTATAGTTTTTTCAAAATATTTTTTTTACGTATAGCACAATTAAGTATATGATTATGTTTATTTTACCCAGATTTTTCAAGCCATTGCTTTAGCTTGTAGAGGGAGGACACTTCACAAACAAAACATAGCACTTTAATACTGAATATTTTGCAAATGAACCACTAAATCGAAAAATAGTATTAGCAAACCTATGCAGGTGGTAGGTGGTAGGACCAAGTGCAAGGTCCGCCCGGATTGCTACCACCATCTTGCTTGCTAATCCTGCCGTGAAGCAGGAGTGCTTGCACTGTTGTGTTTCGGCGTGGACAGTAAGACAGCCGGTGAAATTACTGGCACTTGAGGTATCCCATCCTCTAGGTTGCAATAGCCCTGGTGTTGCAGATGTTTATGGGCGGTGGTGATCTCTTACCACCAGGGGACCCCCTTTATCGTTTTCCATCCAGTCGAAAAAAAAAAAAGTATACTGTTTTTAAAAGGCCTAGCCAACATTGCCTCCTAAGCGGAGGATCGTGGGTTGTGACCCGGGTACATATCTCTAAGTTTTTCAGTAGGTAGGTATTTGAACAAAATTACATTTCAAATTTACATCGCGTTGCAATTTAGGTACTACAAGCTCTGGCCTTCTCATTATAAAAAGAGTTCTGTCCCCAACAGTGCCACTGTTTGTTTTTTGATACATCTAGTTTTTGAACTTATGTATGTTTTCTTTGGCTTCTTTATATACGTACAGTTTTTTAACCAATCAAATAAGAGAAGTTCCCAGTACAGCTCAAGGTTCCTAAAACGACTGTATGTCGTGTACAGAACCCATAAAAACGATTGCCTCGAACAGATAGCAGCAATAAAGTGTATGGCTGTATGACTTCTCGTACCTTTGACTTTTACGTGGATAAAAAGGCAATTTATTTCTTGGACTCAATGGCTCCATGGTTGGGTCGTTATTACACAAGGAAGGTATCTCTATGGCTATCAGTAGGTACTATAAGTATATATAGTGCTATTAAACAGACTATCACAATGAGGGTTATCGTTTTTTGTCTTTCTAGACGGCGCCACTGTTGCGTGAGGTTTTTAAGTGTGGCTTTCAAAGTCTGTTATTACGGGCGTGAAAACAAAGCTAAGATTAAAATCATATTTAATTCACCTTAAAACCGTACCATAAATATCGAGCAACCACAGTCTTGCGTAGTCCCGTTTTGTTCGGAAAATAAGGGAGGCAAAAGTTTTCGAAAGACAAAACTGTGTCAAAATACAGACATTCATTGCCACTTATCGCATAATTAAATGATGAAAATATTCACAAAATTATTCTAATTATGAATAAACCCGCGTAGCTCACCCAAAAACTATGAGATTTGACATTTCGGAGACCTCACGCTACACTAGCGCCTGTAGCGGCGAATTTATGATGCGATAGCCCTCATTTTTTTTTAATTTTGGACCTTTTTTTTTTTAATTTTCTTCTTTTTCGCGGTGGCTTTGGCGCGCCTGGCTCTATACTACGAAGTGCATAATTCGAACTTCATACTTACTTTTTATACTTTATACTTTTTTGATATTTCTGGGAAAATAGTAGATTAAAAGTATTATAACCAAATATTTTTAGAATGGGCAAATTATTAGCTTTCATTTGATTCCCATATTGTTACAATACAAAAGTTTTATTTTTATTCCATCGCCATATTTTTTTTCGCAGACGCCATATTGAAATATTATAAACTCTATGTCACTCCGACAGTTATGACGAATCCAATGATACCTCATATGTTACAATCCGTCTAGCCGTTTAGGCTGCAGCGAGGACCAAAGAAATGGACATATATACCCACATACATACATAGTTACATACATACATATGCTCGAAAATCATAACCCTCCTTCGGGCAGTCGGTTAAAAACACATTGCTCGCAAGACATCCTCGCACATCTCTGGTGGAAACAGAGCCTTACGGTGAAGGGAAACGTGAGCGATGGGTCTCCTATTCTAAAACCAAGCACGTACAGCTTTATCCAGCACCAAAAGAAAAGATAAAACGATCTCTCTCAGACCTTAAAACAAGACAATCGTAAAGATCTCGCTTCCGGTCATAAAGGAGTTTTTTAAATGCCCCCTAAATACCTAAACCGGGGCGGGACAAATACTTTTTAATTAAAAACAGGGAATATCTTAATAATCTGTGCTTTATAAGGCGCGCTCTTTGTCGGTATTTCGGAGGCATTTTTGGGATAGTTAATGTAGTAGGAGTTGATGGAAATTAAAAACTTTTTTCGCGTTTCAAAGAATGTGTGAATTACGTTATATTTTCGGAATTGAATGATTGTATACAACGTGCCCTTTTCTTACGTGATTTATCATATGAAATCGAGAAACAGAGGTGCGAGCCCGGGCTTGAACCCACGATCCTTTGAGAGGCCATAGGTCAAACCACTAGGCCATACAAACTTCTAATTTTACGACTAATTTACAATTATACAATACAATAACTCTTTACACAAGGTTTATGACTTTTGAAATTTATCCGGAATATCCATAAATAGAATTATCCAGAATTTTATAATGGTTGTTAACAAAACAAATGTACTTATGTTTTATATAAAATCCATTAAATAAAAATCTATCCAACCACCACTGAAATATTTAATAGCATGAATTTTGAGACAGCCAAAGAGTATAATTAGAAAATTGTACAGAAATATAAATTATTATTATTATGTAATTAATCACTAGTAGAGACAGCTTTAAAATATAACACCCTTAAAATTTTTAGTTCGCAAAAATCTAAATATCCGTTGCCAAAAAAGCGAGCTATGTTCGTTATAGAAAAGAAAGAAAATAATTTATTTATAACAGCAATTAAATTAGTAAATATAAAAAAGAAGTGTTGCCGCTAAAAAGGTTATAGAGTTCGTTAGTGTAGTAAAAAGGTATTAAAATAGAAAAATATTCAAAAAAAATATCACTAAACAAAGCTACAACGTAATGCCGGCTCCACACACGCTCCATTATAAAGCTGCATCCACAGCACTGCACTCCAGCGTCAAATTGACTGCGCCGAATTACCGGCAAGAGGTGCCAGAGGGCGCTTGACCCATTTCGCTTTGCAGCTCGTGTAATCGCGTACTTGACGCAAAGCTGTTAAATAATGAAGCTTTATTTTTTAAACTAGCTGTTGCCTGCAATTTTGTCTACAAAGAATTCATTTGTCGTGCCCACGGGCACCTTATCCAATTCAGTCCATTTCAGAGTTCTTTAGGCGTGAAAACGTAACAAACAATCTCTCTACACTCCTCTTTGTCTATAACTCGCTCCCTCTAATTTATGTTGTTGCAGATCTCCTAGCTAGCATCTCTTGACGCTTCTCTTAACTACCTTTAAGTTACTTCATCGCGGATCTACGGAATGCCATGTTACTTCTTTACCTTTCTTTATCTATCTCATCTTGCCGTACATTTTCTGCCTCATCTTTACTGCTTCCCCTTCACTATCCGTTCTCTGTAACTATCTCTATCTTGTTGCCAATCTACTGATTGCCCTATACTTGTAAGTATTACCCTTCACTTTTCTCCTTCTACCTTATCTTGCATTTTCTACCCCATCTTTACTGCTTACTTCACTCCCCGTCCTCCGTAACTGTATTCAACCTTGTCGCAAATCTACTAATTGCCCTATAACCCTTCACTTTTCTCTATCTATCTCATCTAACAGTACATTTCCTGCTCCATCCTTGCTGCTCTCTTCACTTCCCGCTCTCTGGAACTCTATCCTACCTTATCGCGGATCTCTTGGCGCATCTTTTCGCGCTCTTCCTCCATCTTGCGATGTTTCTCCTTACGCCGCTCCTCGGCCTCGCGGATGGCCTCCTGCCGCTCGCGTTCTGCCTCCTCTTCCTTTTCCTTGTCGTCGCTGTCATCGCCGTCGCCTCCGACCGCGCCTGCGACAAAAAACAAAATGCTATTGATAATGACTACTTTAATGTTCACCACAGAAATTGCTGTTCTTATTGTGGTAAAACCAGCATTCCCACTACTACTTCTATCTAAACCTTCGTTTTCTTGACAGTCATTTATAATAAAAAAAAACACCGAGGTGTATACGCGCATAACTTCCAAACGACTGCATGAAATTGAACAGTATTTTTTTGAAAAGTTGGATGTAAGAGTAGGGCCCTGTCCACACTGCGAATTTTTTTCGCATGGTTTTTTTCTCGCCATTCTGTAACACATTGATTTTTTTACGAGTATATTATAACAGTATATTGGCGGAAAAAAAATCGCGAAGAAATTGTATGTAAAGCGCGGACAGGGCCTAAAATAATTGCATTCATAAGTCTTGACACTAAAACTGAGTGAGTGAGCGAGACAGAAGATGCTTGCAGGGTAGATTAAGCTTCATTATAGTCATTAGTAACACATAAAAGGCCATACTTGATATGGGAGAAACTCCTGAAGTCAAAGTTTTCATTCATTCATTTTAAATAAACATGTCGCCTATCACTCTCATTCAATCATACATTCAATATTCAACTATCTCCATCTATTTGTCTCTTCCCCACACAATGGTCCTAGGAACAAAACATGGCGCGGAGCGCGACGATTGTTCAGATTGACGTGAAATGGATTTTTGAGCACCCGCCCGGCCGCCATATTGGATCGGCCCACTCGACTGGACGGAGCCGGTTAGATCCGCTTAGATCCAGTTAGAGGCTGTTAAAACCGGCCCGTGGGAGCAAATGTGTTTTCTAATCCAATCGAAGCCTTTGAATAGAAAATTTGGGTTTGATTATGGCGCGTCGATTTGTTCCGTTTGTAATCAACGTATGTTGTACTTATTGTGGAAATGTTATAAATGGCAAGTTCAGGGTTTAGATAAAAAAACAATCAAAACGTTTATTCTGTAAGTAGGCCGCAAAGGGCTCTTTTACATGTCACTTTTTATACTACCAGCATTTTCACAAATACCATCATGCCAAGCCACATATTTTTAAAAAAGTGTAGAATTTGTGAAGTTAGAGCTTGTAGAGTTAGGATTAGGACGCGTAGTTAAAAGCTTGCCTTGACATGAGATCTGATAATTTTTGACAGTGCGAGACATGTGAATAAGTCTTGGCAACATTTAACATGAAAATGTTTTTGGTGGGAAATAATTTAACCCGATTCAAAATAGTTGTAATACGAATACATTGCTCAAATTTTGGTTGATTTAACCTCTATCGTTAGATACGTGTCAACAAGCTTCGATCATTCCATGCTTCCAAATGTAATGATGAATTTCAGATTACATAAAACTTTTCACAAAAGAAATAGCTATAAAAAAAACCCAACACGCGTATAAAAAGCGCGTCTAATCGCGTGCCAAATGCTCTGCATTTTTCATTTCGAGAAAACATTTGTCGAATGGAATTTATTTTGCATCTGCTTTGAGTGAAGATGGCATTCTCATTAACAACGTGCTCACCAACCGCAGGGTGTGAGAATAAGTGCGGTTCGTGTGGACGCTTGGGTCGCGTATGCAGACCATGACTAAAACGAATTCCTTGAGTGCTGTGTATGTTATGTATATATAGTCACGCCCTTTCGTACGTGCTTAGGTTTGATGTGTATGTCAATTTCAGCTATGGAATTAAAAAAATACTGCTCTAAAGTCTCAGTTACATTTCATACAAATGAAAAACATTTGAAATAATGCGAAGAGTGCCGATGGCTGGCTGCATTTCTGCGCTGGATCGTGATTCCAATACGTTGGGCGAGAAATGCGCCAGACCCTATGGTCATTGCTAATTTAATTTTTAGGGTTCCGGAGCCAAAATGGCAAAAACGGAACCCTTATAGTTTCGTCAAGTCCGTCTGTCTGTCTGGCTGTCTGTCCGTCCGTCCGTATGTCACAGGCATTTTACTCGAAAACTACAAGATGTATATCAATGAAATTTGGAGTACAGATGTCTTGTCAAAGCCGCTATTTAGTTTTGTGGTTAAATTACAAAACTAAATATTCAAAGGGGGAGGGGGGGCACTCCATACCCGTAACAGAAATTGAATTTTTTTTTACTCGCATCAACGTGTGGCACATAGTTCGACAGCTCTTTTGAAAAGATAGTAAGGTTTCTCAAAAACTTTTTTGATTAAGTGAAGATTTCCGGAAATAATCGCTCCCAAAGTAGCAAAAATTGTGTCCCCCCCTCTGTCTTGTAAACCGTTTGTCCAATACATATGCAAAAAAAAATGGAAAGGTAACGCTTAATAAATACTTTCAACAAATATTGGTTTTACCATGATAGGATATACCGTTTTTGAGTTATTGCCGAAAAACTGCTTTTCTCAACAAAAGGACGTAAGTGCCGTGAAGATACGCTCTTTTTCTGGTAATAGATTTTAAGACTGTAGTAAGTGTTTAATTGTGTTATAACGCAAATAATATATTTTTTTTTTTTTTGGTAATGGCTACGGAACCCTATCTTGGGCGTGCCCGACACGCTCTTGGCCGGTTTTTTTTATCGTCCGAAAAGTTTGTGTGCATTTGGGCTCCAGGGACCCAAAGTTTCTACAGCAAAAGCCACAAATTTGTAGTCTCTTGAGAATCCTACTATATATTGTATTATAAATGTGAAAGTTTGTGAAAATGTTTGCATGTTTGTCACGCAATAACGGCTCAACGGATTTACATTAAACTTGGCGTACTGATCGACAAAGATCTGCATTGAGACATAGGATACTTTATATCCCGGTAATGCGTTCCTGTGGGATAATATTTAAAGTTTAAACAAGAATAAAGGGCACTGTCCAAGAACGGTGACTTACCTCGGCTCTCAAGATGACGTTTTAACTTCGCCTGCAATCAATAGATGGCGTTGTGCGAGCGAACGCTGTCCTTTCAAAATTTCATATTGTGTGTCATGCGAAAAATTAATTAAGGCCAGCAATGAGATTGTCCTTTGTTTCAGTGGGTTTCATTTCTTTTATTGACTATCTATGGCATGCTGCCAATTAAAAAAAGAGTATTTTGGCGGGAATAGAAAAAAAACAAATACTTATACGGTTTATATCTAAACTGAGTTTTTTTTCATTCAAATACGTGTTATTCTTTCCAATATGAGTTCATCATCAAGTGACATGGTATTATTTCCTTAGATTTATTTGAGAAAAGCACTATACAAGCCTCGTCCGCAAACAGGGATTGTCGGCCTCGTATGTCTAGATCTATAACTACTCGGCCAGCAATCCTCTATTTCGCGGTCTCTGCAGTAATGTACTATTATTATAATTATACTTCCAAGACAACCCACGCTACACCACCAACCATTCACCACACTATTATTAAATTCATTCCCATCTCCATGCCCGTACAATACGGATTAAGTGAATTCCTCAAGTGCGAGCGATTCAATTTATTGTGGGAAATAGCTCAATAACCCGGCTATTAAGAAAAGGCTCCTCCAATTGAATTATTAATTGATCAAGCCCGGGTGTGGCGGTGACAGAATAATAATTTCTTTCGACGCCTCCCCAAGTCGAGTGTTTCGCATTTTTTCTAAATTAAATATCTCTATCTCCCACTGCGTGTTGAATACTGACTATGTCGCTCGGGGGATCATGTTAAGCATTTTTACAATGATGATATCCGCAGTAAGGTTACTGACATAGCCCGAAGAATTGCGAAACTGAAGTGGTAGTGGGCGGGGCACATTGCTCGCAGGACTGATGGCCGATGGGGTCAGAAGGTTCTCGAATGGCGTCCGCGGACCGGGAGACGAGCTGTCGGTAGGCCTCCAACAAGATGGAGCAGCGACCTGGTTAAGATCGCGGGATCGCGTTGGATGCGGAAAGCACAAGATCGGTCTGAGTGGAGAGCCTTGGGGGAGGCTTATGTCCAGCAGTGGACGTCTGTCGGCTGACATGATGACGATGATTTTTACAGCGGTTTTAGGCTTCTAAGACTTTTGGCTTATCGGTGGTACTATTATTTTACACAGATCTCACTATGGTGATCTGGTGGCAAAGTGCGGGTTTAGTGAAGAGATTTTTGGAGCGTCAAGTATTCCTTTGGCTTGCACTTACAAAAAACACGTTCCTCGCACATCTCCGATGGAAACGCAGCCTAATTAGCCTATTTTGGAAGTTTTCATGAATTTCGTAAAATCCCCGTTCGCGCGGGAAAAGCCGCGGGCCAAAGCTAGTAACACAAACGTAACAACTTTATCATACGTTCCAAACAAATGAGACACTTTGAAACGTAGCTTCAACGAATTGTACCGAATGTCGAGGGCCTCAATTCAATTACGATGAAGCCATGGCGGTGCGGTGCCTTGCTGGCCGTGTATGTAGATGATTTTATGCTTGTTTAAAAATATTTTATTTATTCTACTGCAAGAAACAAGCAGGATTGAATAAGTTGGTTGCACATAATTTGCTGATTTTTGTACATAGGTTAGTACGTGTAAGTCTTGTGGTAATGTAATTTGAAATTGAAAATTTAAAATAAATTTTCCCTGCCGGCCGCGCGGCCGCGTTAGGTATTCGTTTGGGATATTGCTGTCTTTCTCGCTCGTGACATAAGCGCTCGCAGCCGTCCCCCCCATGCCTTCCGTAACGACGTCCGTAATTTATATCGAGATAGCTGTAGGCTTTTCAAGATTTGGGCGGTTGAATTTTGGGTTTCGTTGTCCTCACATTATAGCACAGAAATCAATGATATTTTACAATCAAGATATTCATTATATTTTCTATGCCTGCAGTTTTTTTGATTTTTGTAAAAATGCTTTATTAGTCTGTAATTCTCGTGCAAAGTTGACATCTATTTTTTGTCGACTTATGAGCTCCTGTAATTCTGATATTACACATTTATATGAAAATCTGAAAAACCACAGGCATAGATAATTAGAGACTACTCTTAATATTTTTTCATTTTTTTTATAGTTTTTTTTGTACATAGCTCTGCAAAGCTGCTTTCACGGTTTGTCTGCAGGATACAGTCTACTATAAGAACATAAAGTATTAAATAAGTACATTGTGTGATTAAGAATACATAAATTATGCTACAGCTAATGTTACTCTGTTATGGAAGAGTTTCTAACGTTTTTTTAAGGATCTTTTTGAAATATTTTTTTGCCAGTTTCAAAGCGAATGTTATCAGTTAAACTGTTAAACAAATAAGTTAGTTTATTTTAATTTCCACTGACGTCTACGTAATCATTGTAGGTTTTATCTTGCATAGTGCATTCCGTGGATCGGCAAGCGTAGCATGGGACCTCCACCAACGCGATGGATACTTGTCCTGGTTAAAGGTGCAGGCTCACACTTAAACAATATAGCTAGATAAAGCTCCAGTAAGTTTTACAGTAAGTTCGAAACACAAATTGGAATAATTCCCGGTATTCTCGATCACAAATTCCCGTCTCCCAGTAATTATCCCGGCATAAACAAACAACGTTAAACCGTGTCAACAAGGGAAGTAACGAGCTATAAAAATATAATAAAAAGATGATATTGCATACTATTTGTAATCACGTTTACGAGGTATAAATTATGAATTTTGCGCGGAAAATGGGAAATTATACCTAAGAATGTACATTTAAAAAAGAGAAAGAGAGAGAGAGATTTTTATTGTGGTTCCACAAGCACCGCCACCTTACAGTGATAAGACCAAAACTAGCACTACTAAGTTACTAAAGGATGTCTTGTAGGCTTTTTAAAATCTCGATTAAAGGCTTAAACTGACAGTTCTTGTATGGATCTGACAGGATTTAGGACCACTTGAACCTAGATTAAAAAGCCTGCAAGTGGACGTCAAAGAAGATCCTAAACTGTATTGCAATTATAAATATACTTAAAACAAAAACAAACTAATAACTAAAGCGAAAGAAAATGTGAAATTAAAAAAAAAAAATGTTGCCCCCAATTATTTGCATCTCACAGCCGCCATGTTTTTTTTTTAACGTCACCTATCTAAGGACACTTGGGTTGCTGGGACGATTCTAATGATACCTTAATTGTCTAAATCCGTCCAGCAGTTTGAGAGATATGCGGTAAGAAAGAATATTATTACATACTTACAAACAAGATACGCGCGAAAAACAATACCTTTCCTTGCAGTCGGGTAAAAAGGCTAAAAATTAAAACAAAATAGCTCCCAGTGACCTTGGTACAGTGATTCAGTTTCTTTAACTATAGTATTATAGAAACAGAAACAAAAGTAAACTGCAGAGCTTCTTGGCTTACTTTAAAGCCAGTTATTAGCATGTATAACCCACCTATAACCCACTTTTGGGCTAAGCCGCGTATCGATTACCTAATTATTAAGCCAACAATAACATTGTAAAGTCAACAGCTAAACGACCGTCCGGCCGGCCGCCGGCCCGGCCGAGTAAACAAGGCCGTAAAACTAATTGGGCCGAGACGATAGTCGTCACGGCCGAATTACTTTCTTATGGGGGGCGTAAGGCTGGGGAGATGTTTTGAGCTTGAAGGTGAGTGTCGATATTTCTTAGTGTATCTAATCTTACTGTATCTTTCTCTATCTAAAATGGCAAAAACGGAACCCTAAAGCCGAGTTTAGACTTGCAAGAAAAATCGTGCAAGTTGCATTACATTGCGAGGCCGTAAAGCCAACGAGTTTGTAGTGGTCAATCGAGCGCCGCAATGTAATGCAACTGGCACGATTTTTCTTGCAAATCTAAACTCGGCTTTCTAGTTTCGCCATGTCTGTCTGAGTGCGCATGAGCGCCAAACAAATAACTAGGAGTCGAAGGGGTCGCCATGGCCAAAATCGGTCGGATCATTTGTGGACATGGACATTTGCGGCTTTGCTCAGAGACTATCAGTGCTAGAAACCTATAATTTGCACGGATATTATGTCTAAGTCACAGTAAAACAAGCACTTAAGAATGTCAAAAAAATCTACCACCGGTTCGGAAAAACCTCTGTTGAGAAGAATCCGGCAAGAAATTCGACGAGGTATATTTTTTTGAACAGATTTGCAATATTATTAAATGATAATATCTATAAATCACAAGTATTTAACACAACTTTATTTTTAATACAGTAGGTTCGCTATTTGAAGGGATCGCTAATGCGGATCGGAATTATTTCCAAATATACCTGTCCATGATATAATCATTAAGTTTATAAAATATAATACGCCTTAGATATTATTGTCTTCTTGACAATAGATCTGAATTTTTTATCTGTTAGTGGGAAAATCACATATGTTCTCCCTTACATACATGATTATTTCAAAAACATAAAGCGACGGCAGGGTTAGGATAACTACCTGTTTCCTTAAAAAAGGATCTTAAAGATTCAGCATGTATGTAAACTTCTTATCTACAATATAAGTAAGCAAACACAATTTGGCAAACAATGAGATATGTACAAACGCGTATACATAGCTACTATTCCGAGAAAATGGTAAAAAAAAAAATCATTTTTTTACGGTACCATCAGCCAAATAAGTGGTCTATCAATTTTTAAACAAGTTCCTATCAAACTAATATTCTAAAAACTTTCAAGTTGACAGACACGTCTATTGGCATTATTGTTTTATGACATGTAAACGATTATCAGCTTAAGGGTGGTAGACCACATATTTGGCTGATGGTACCTCCCATAGACATAAAGTGGGGGGGGAAGGTGATATTTTTTTATAATAGAATAGAAATAGAAATTCGTTATTCGCGACAAAGTAGCGTAGCATAACAAAACGATATTAAAATTTAAAAAAAGTTGTATGTCACGAAATCTTTCTCGTCTAAATGGGGGTTGAAATTTTATGTTAATTTTCTGCGCAATAAAAGAGGAATCGCTCTCCGCGCCGCGCGAGGTCTTATCCACGCCGTATCTGTGCTTCCAATGAATGTTTAGCTTTACTAAACCAGACGTTTTGTTTGGAGATGTAAGCACATGTTACCATGTTCACAACAGGAGGGTAGTTCTACGAGCGTTTGAACCGCTATCGCGAAGAACAGAGTCAGGTAGAATGCAAGGATTTTAGAAACTTAAACATTTTACCACTGCCATGTTAACTCGCACCCTGAATATACCGAGGAGGACACGGGCACATGTTATGTCTCTTTTGTGCAAGCCTCCTTGTCGCAAGGATATGTATAAGATAAATATATTTAATGAGTATATTTTTTAATCATTTACCACAATATTTAAGAACTCTGCGGAGAAACATGTTTAATAGTAAATTAACAAAATGGATAATGGAGGAATGTTTTTATAGTGTTAAGGATTATTTCAATCATAAGAATTTGTAAATTTTCAAATCGTAATTAAATGACATAATATAATAATAATCTAGCAAATAATAAAATGTCTTATGAATTTATAAAATGTAGAGAGATAAAATAATACTGACGAAAATTAAAAGCTAAATTTTAATGACCTAGAACTAAATATTTGTACGCTTGCTTGCATGCTGAATACAGTGCCAAGCTTATTTTCAGATCATTTTATTGTATTCTTACAAATAACTGTTTTTGTATTTTGATTTTTTTTTAAAACGGTAAGGTGTACGCGGTACAATTACAAATCATTAAAATTTCTTACTTACGCTGTCTCATTTCTTCAATATAACCGACAGGAAACTAATAACAACGCCCGTAGAACTACCCAGGGAGGATTTATTGAATCAACCTGTGTGAAGTTCCCACTCTGCATTGGGGCCGCGTGGGAACTACGACACAAGCCCTCTGAGAGGAGGCCTGTGCACTTCAGAAGGACGTATTTAGGCCAACATGACGATTTATTTAATCGTACGGCGTAAAACATTAAACAATTACACTAAAGAAAGAAACTACAAACTAGCTATAAATCCACATTCAGGGTCCCAGGTCACAACATTGTGTCAGGTGTCAGACTGTACAGATCTCCAGGGGAGCCCGAGCATGAGTGTAGAGGGCAGCGCTGTACAATGTGCTCCATAGTTTGAGCCTCCTCGCCGCATTCGCAGAGCGCCGAGTCCCGCCAACCCCACTTGTGTCGGAAGTAGTGACAGCGTCCGTGCCTTGTTCTCAGTCTATTTAAGCGGCACCAAAGCTTGCGTGGTAGACTGAAACCATCTGGTTTAACCATGGGGTCTATAGTTTGCAGGGCAGTTCCTGTAGTTTGTGCATTACTCGTCCTTCCACCTCTGTCTGATGTCAAAATCCCCTAGATTGATGATGATGATGGTTACACTAGTTCACAAAAACTCTTTACTTGCCATTCCGTGTAAAACTATCGATCGCCACGGAATAGCTCCTGAAGCACGTGGCGGGCTATTATTAGACCGGTCGATACACCACTCGCACTAACTCGCTTAGCGGTAGCTTGCCAACCATTTGTACCGTGACCCACTGTGGTACCTTTTCTCAGTGAATAAGCACAGCGTTTACTTGGCAAGTATTGGCGTGTCGTTACGGAGTTTATTGTGATATGGTTGTGTATTGAGGTCGTGGTTTAAATTAGTTTATTGTAGCGGCAATCAGTTTGATTCTTGAATTGTTATAGTTATAAATAGTTAAGTAAGTATTAAGAGTTTACATATGCATTTATATTTATTCAAATGTTTTGCTCTATCTATTGATCCTTATTAAGATTGCACAAAGGTTGACTGGCAGAGATCCCTTCAGGGATAAGTTCTTTTTACTTGACAATTTTTTTGTAACCTTTTTGTACAATAAAAAGTATAAACAAACAAACATGTAAAAGTAAATAAAAATAATCTTTATTGCCAAAAACTTAGCTCATGTGAACGAAAGAGGTAATGAGTTTATTTTATTTCAGTATATGACTTAGAGTCATCGTACTAACTAGCATCCCACTGTTGGGCATTTAATAGTTAAATCAGTGTATCGATCATGGCAGTTTTATTTCATCAATGTGCTGTCAATTTAGTGTTGTATTGGATGCATTGCAAATAACATTAAGGGGCTGTTTCACCGTCCATTGATTAGAGTTAACTGACGGTTAGATGTGATGCCGTCTCCGTCTCTTCGAACAAAACAAATAGAGACGGCATCACATTTAACCGTCAGTTAACACTAATCAATGGATGGTGCAACAGCCCCTAAATCTGGGTGTAATAAAAAATGAACAGTGGTCATATTTTTAAAAGTTGCAGAACAAAAGTAGCTCAGTTATGTGAGTAGAATCGAACCTTGCATTCAAAGCCCCATGATCGGAGATACCCTGTATGATTATTTATGATATGATCCCTTTATGAAGGGGGAGGGCGGCGGGGAACAGGCGCTGCCAACAGCGCAGCCAGCGGTATCGGCAATTTTTGAAAAAATATTAGTTTTTCTTTTACAAATATACAAATTTACTCGCAAATGTGATAAAAAATATTGTATGTCGCACGGGTGGTACTAGAATTACGAACATCGACTCATTAAAGCCATCAGTCTTCGACTTCGGGCTTCTAATAGACTCTCGTTCGTAATTCCTCATTTACCGCCCTTAAGACACAATTTACTATTTCATACTTCATGTAATTTGACACGTGCCAGTAATATTGTTGTACCGATTCAGTTTATTACAACACTCATTGGGCCCTGCAAGTCATAATACCATTCGCAAACATTTACCCACCTATCAGACATATACACACACAAGTATACATCATTGAATGTTGCCATCAGGGTTGCCAGAACGAACGTAAGGTATCGAAGTCAAAGTCTAAGTATATATTTCTTCATTCAATTTAGGAATCACTTTAGTAGGGGAGAGGCACTTTAGAATGTTAAAAAAACTACCACTAGTTTAACAGTGTATTAATTTTGCAAAACAAAAAGCTTTTTTTGCTTCACATACCGTCCAGTCGTTTGACCTACCTCGCAAGTAGAATGACGTGGGTCGAATCCTGATGCAAGCATCTTTGAGAATTTTGGTACTTATATGCAAAGTAACACTTAAAATACACGCTTTTCAAAGGAAAACATTCATATACATCAATGGTGCAAGTGAAGTTCTCATCTACATTGGTCCCACGAGGGAACTAAGTCCAAATCCTCTTAATTTGGGTGCTGCTCTACAGGGGAACATGTATAATCCGGAAATAAAGTTACTTAACTGTTTCGCAATAAATTTCATCACCATCATGTGATCTGGAGCATGTTTCTTGTAGAATTAATGCCTATCTTAAAGTTTTCTTTATAGATTTCACTAATCAAGTAACAAAGATTAGGTTAGTAACAAAGTTACTGCCAAAAGTTAATAATTACGAAACTTATCTAGCATTCTTGTTATAGTTGTCGATTGTTGCCACAGGTGAGCGGCTAAGTAGAAAGGTACAATCAAACTATCACGGAAATAATTACTATCATTAACCTGTTAATATTATGTGTTATTTACTTTTATATTGCTGTTGATTTGAAATTTGGTATGTATGCGTTGTTTGAATGACAATGCAAGTACAGTCAATAAAAAGTTACAAACAGCAAACAATTTGCGTCTAAAACATTTTTTTCATTTCTCATGCTCAAGCACGTCAATATAGTCTCTCGGAGCGGGAGTAATACGCATCATTTACACTTTAGGGAGTAAATAGTAACAACTTTTTTTTTATTTACTCAGAGTGGCTAACGTAAAAAGGAAACGGCTTGAACATTTCTTTGTTATAACTATAACCACAAAGTATTTTACATTTTTTTCGCACACGATACCTGAAGAACTGATATGGGTGTATTATTAAGTTGTTTATGTACAATTTTAAATAAGTGATGTACTCGTAAATACTATTATACATAAAGTAATAAACTATTATATTTAAGATTAAATATAAGCATTCATTCCTAATTCTGGTGCGTGAGTTACAGATACCGTTATGGCTTCATTATTTTATTCTTATACCTATCTAAACTTAATCGCCGAATTCTATGTACGCTACGCGGATAACTTTTGAACAAAACACGACTGCTCTGTCAAGAGCGGAGCGTTTAAGAAAATTATACCTGCAAAGTAGCGAATTCAAATTTTCAAACTGTGTCTAGACTACTTACCTGGTATCCGATTGAGCCGAAATTTGGCGTATGTTTGGTGATTGGTACAATAATCTGGTAGCGAAATTCTAGTGGTCCGAACAGGATTGATTCCACAGGAGGGTACTCTTTAACGGTCTATGGTATCGACTTGAACCTTGGTACGGGTCATCCCAGCCTATATACGTCCCACTGCTGGGCACAGGCCTCCTCTCAGAACAAGAGGGCTTGGGCCATAGTTCCCACGCGGGCCCAGTGCGGATTGGGAACTTCGCACGCACCATTGAATCGCTTCGCAGGTTTGTGCAGGTTTCCTCACGATGTTTTCCTTCACCGCAAAGCTCGTGGTAAACTTCAAATGTAATTCCGCACATGAATACTTGGTACGGATATGCAGTTTAAATGACAATGCAATTAATAGTTCACAAAATACACAGTCAGCAAAAAAATACTTTTATTTAAAACTTAAACTTAAACTACTTAAACTTTAAACTTATTATTTGACGATCAGATAGCCAGGGTTAGATCACATGACTATCAAATTAGAGGTCCCAGGTTCGATCCCCGGTCGGGACAAACATTTGTATGAATAATACGAATATTTGCCCCCGAACCTTGGGTGTTTTATATGTATCTATGTATGTTTGTATCAAGTTATTTTAAATAAAACGGATAAGAATTCCATTTAGTGACAAAATTAAAGTATTGTTTTATACACAGTGACAAACATTAAACACCATAGAAAAGAGTTATATGAAATAGTAGTAGGTGACAAGGCATGACATATATGTGTATATCTTCACAATTTATCGGTTGCCTAGTTAGTACCCATAACCAAGCTTTGCTTACTTTGAAATAAGGTCAATTAGTATCAGTGTCCCGAGATATTTATTTTATTTCCTGGAATGCTAGCAACCCTACCGCCTTTGACGAGGGGAACCGAGCCCCTTCGCTACTATACCTAGGATGCCTGTGTTTCTCAGTCTGGAGCGTTGACCTAGGTCTCAGTCGAGCCTGTGTGGGGGAGCCCTACGGTTTACACGACGTGAATGAGCAATTGTGATCGGAAGGGAAAATGTTTTGTTTACTCTTGATTGGCTTCATTTTTAACAATCGATCATAACACTAGGTTAGAGAAATACAAACGGAAATACATAGTTGCCGTTATAAAAAAAAATCTGTAGAGGATAACCTAACCAACAAACAGTTGTAAAACTCCCGACTTTGTCACTTTAAAGTTCAATATCTCAAAAATGGATTTTGATAAAACATGTCTAAGAACCATTGCGAGAAAACCTCCTTTCAAATAAAAAAAAACTGAATTCAAATCGCTCCACTCGTTTAAGAGCTACGGTACTACAGACAGACAGACGCACAGCACCCCTCTTTTTGCGTCGTGGGTTAAATATAACATTACAGTTGTTTGTTTTATCAGCGTGAATTTTGATTGCCAAGCAAGCATCGTTGAGCGAGTTTTATTGTTGATAGCTCTTCTCGCTGCGACAAACAAATGGAGAGAGAATTCTCGCCCCGCTGGTTGAACCGTCAAGAGCAGCAGTGGATGAGCTGTTCATCATCATCATCATCATCAGCCGAAGGCCTCCCTCTTAGAACACCACAATGGGCGACAACTGGCCACTTGAATCCACCAACCGGTGGAAACCTCCCTCAACTCTCGCTGGGCACAGACCTCCTCTCAGAATGTGAGGGCTTGGGCCGTAGTTCCCACGCGGGCCCAGTGCGGATTAGGAACTTCACACACACAATTGAATTGCTTCGCAGACTTGTGTATGTTTTTTCACGATGTTTTCTTTAACCGCAAAGCTCGTGGTAAATTTCTAATGTAATTTCGCTCATGAGTTTCGAAAACTCAGAGGTGCGAGCCTGGGTTTGAATCCACGATCCTCTGCTTGAGAGGCCATAGGTTAAACTCTAGGCCACCATGGCTTTTATCTTTAAAATTTGAAAGTCCTCAGAGAATGTGTAGACAGCACAATCATTATACATTTGTGATAAAAACGTCCCTAATATTGAACTTTCTTCAATTAGAATAATGAGCGTTGGCTTCAAAAGCTCAGAAGTTCGGCTTTTGTAACAAAACACGTTTATTGTGAACTTTGAATTGAACGGTAGACTAAATACTTGTTAGGGTAACCATCTTGATTCATTTTAAAAATCATATCCATTTGTTTCTATTAGCAGGGAATTCGCCCAAAGAAAGGACTCCGAACCTAAAGTATGGAAGATGTGGTTTCATTTAAATATCCTGAGATTTTGATATGTTATAGATTTCAAAGTCCTGAACAAACGTATCTAAGGGTGCTACCTCTGTTTCTGAGTCCCTTTCAGAGTTTAGTTTAGTTTTTTAGAGACTTTTGTTCAGGTTTTGAACTCTATAACATCAAATTCCAAGGATATTAAACTGAATTAAGATTGTTTTTTTGGAATCTTTTTGTATTTTCTATTTCAATTCCAAATTTTTACTTTTACGGTCATCCCGTAAAACCTAAATTGAAAATACAAACTGAAATAAAGATGCACAGAAAAAACAGAAAAATAAGACCATCACCTGACCTGGGTTCGATTCCCAGTGATGGTCTTATTTTTCTGTTTTTTCTGTGCATCTTTATTTCAGTTTGTATTTTCAATTTATTAAACTGAAACCACATTTTTCATAACTTTAGGTCCGGGTTTCCTTAAGATTTTTACAAAAGAAATACTTTTAAGGTGTGCCGGACGGGATCGGAGGCCGAATATTGTCATGTAAGTATACTGGTAAAAAAAAATAGAGATCACTTCATTTTTGTTAGTAAAACTAAAACACAAATCCTTGCTTAAAATAGGTTTTATTTATTTAACAATACCGCCAGTGCAGACGGACTGCATTCCTACTCCAACACAACCGCAACTGCCGACTGCCCATGCATTTTTTGTTGCAATTCAATTGCAGACGGTACATCTCTGCACTCTGACTGCAATTGAAAATGATTGATTGGCAGTTACGTTGCAGTGGAATGCAGTCTGTCTGTACTGGCCCTATAGTATAAATGCTTTATTGAATCAAGCGTTACTTTGCAGAGGTCCATATCAATGAACTGAAGCAATTACTTTGCTCACCCGCGACCTTATGATAGCTACGTTTATGCAAAAAATGTGTGTTCATGCAGTTCCTTCACCTCCACAATGCTTGAGAAGAAGCCTGTGCCCTGCAGTGGGAAGTTGGCCAAGATAAGATAAATATAAGATAATAAATGATGACCAGATGGCCCAAGTGGTTAGAGAACCTGACTACAAAGCTTGAGGTCCTGGGTTCGATCCCCGGCCGAGGCAGATATTTGTATGAATAATACGAATGCTTGTTTCGGGTCTTGAATGTTTTATATGTATTTAAGTATGTATTTATCTATATAAGTATGTATATCCGTTGCCTAGTATTTATTTATAAAATAATTATGACGTTTCTTCACACACTCAATACTTGTATTTTGTATTTCGTTTTTGTACTATAAAGAGTTTTTATTACTACTACTTAATCGTGGTAACCCTATTAGGTAGGCCTACGAAGTTACGTAGCAGTACTACGCCGTAGAAGGTGCTACGGCGTAGCGTGCTAACCTCAAATTAAAAATAAACGGTTTGTGAATATTTCACGTACTCGTTGGCCTAGTAAATATACTAGTCTATACAAACCGTGGCCCGCGGCTTTTCTCGCACCAACCATTTGGTAAATTAAAATTAAAATTTCGAGATATTACTAAATGACAAAGAAGTTTTCATTGACAATACAGGATGTCCCAAGACTATGCCACATGGAGGGAAAGTAAAATTGTTTTTAAAATCAAAATGAAGACTCCTTTCAGTCAAAATTGTCTAGCTACAATTTTAACATACTTTCCCTCCATGCGGCATGGTCATACACCCTATATATATAGTCGAGTAGTCGCGGTAGCCTTGTGGTTTGACGTATAGCCTCTCAAACAAAAGGTCGTGGGTTCGAGCCTGTCACGGCCTCAAGTTTTTCAGAATTTATTTCGTACAGAAAAACATTGTGAGGACCCCTACACAAATCTACTTAGATTCTCAACGGTGTGTGTAAAGTTCCCAATCCATTCTGGGCACGCGTGGGAATTACTACAGCCTACAAACCCTCTAATTGACGAGCCCAACAGTGGGACGAATTTGCGCCGAGATGCGGAAAAAATAACAATCATACGAAATTTGGAATAAAATAAAATAAATAAAGAACCGAGACCGACTCGCACTTGCCCGGTTGTTGAAAGTCTGACAAAAATAATCACCGTCAAAGATCCTGAGAATCTAAACTAATGTCAAGTCATAATACAGCCTATATATTGCGTGTTTAATTATTATGTACGAAAAACCTTTTCATAGTCAATTTTGCTATGATTTCTTTGGCAGATGTACAAAACGTTAAGATGACATGTTCAAAATGACGTAAGTAGAGTACCAGAGTTCCACTCTGACACGTGATTGAGTTTCTTTGACTGAATGTAATTAGGTTCTCAAGGTCCAATCGTCATTACAATACCGGGTGTGGCCTGTAATACGAGCAAATTTTGAACATAAATCGTCCTCATCAAACTGAAGTAGTTCAGCGACTTTTGAAAATAATGGAGTCTTTGAATTTTCCTTTTTTCATACAAATTACGTACTGCTATCAATGTACGCCATCTTAGAACCCAACTGACGTAGCCTATCACGCTACAAACATCAAGCATTTTGCTTTAAATTGCTTCTTCGAATAAACTTAAAAGTGTAATAAAAATTAAAAAACTAATTATTTCCAAAATTCGCTGTAATGTTGTTCAGTTTGAGGAGTATGATCCATATTTTAATTATTTGCTCATATTACAGGCCACACCCGGTCGCCCGTATAAAATTTACACGCTGTATAAATAAATAAAAAATGGTGTCTTGAAAAACTTTTCGACCGCCTTAACTTACTATTATTCACTTAATTAAATCACTTTCGGCTCAAGCCCGCGGACGTATAAACTTTTCAATTGTTTATGAAATATTTTTAATCTAAGTTCTTGAGTTGAAGATTTTACGGATTCCCCCTAGACAGTACTTGTGGGTTAATTTCACAGCTGTTTGTTGGTTTTATTATTCTAAGTTTGTTTTTTTGGTTAAGGAAATCGTGAGACAACTTACAAAATTCGAAATTACTCGAAATACCTACATGCAGCAATAGCCTAATGTATTAAATAAATGGCTCCATCAGTTTGAAATAAATAAAATATCATGTTATTTTGTCACTAATAAATATAATATCATGATTTCTAACTATAGGTAGATTTCTATGATTTCTAATCTTTGGTCATAATCTGTCATGGCGACAAAATATAAAGAGAACTGACCTTGGCAGACACTATTTACCGCCACGGATAATACCGACCCGATATTTCGTGTACACGCCCATACAAACTGGTGTCAAACTGACAAGAGTTTCTATGGGTGTACACGAAATATCATGTCGGTATTGTACGTCCGGTAAATAGAGTCACCCCTGACGTTATCATGGGTTTGCGCTAGTGTCGCCCCCTGGCAGAGCTTTGCCTAATATGCCCTATTGTAAAAAAAAAACGAAGTTATAACCGGTTAAAGTTCTGCGTGATACACTTTTTACTAAAGAGTGACGTCACGGCTCCACACTCCCGAACTTTGACGCGCTTCGTAATTTTTTCTTTGATTGACAAAGGAAAAAATATGTGTCCTTTGTTTCTAATAATTTAACTGGGAAGCTAATAAATACACAATAAATCAAAAAGAAATAATAATAGAATTAAAAAAAGAAATAAAAAGAGCGATTCCGTACCGTCTCTGTATTTTGAGCAGCAGTGTGCTCGCTCCTTTATTATACAGGGTTAGGTAATGAGTAGGTAATCCTTGAACTACGGATAGAGGGCTCTTAGGACGTTATAATAAAGCTATAATAGGTTCATTAAAAGTTGCACGGCTTCCGAGATATTTGAACTTATAGGTTTTTTCGAAAATGAACATCCTTATTCAATGTTTTGATCATAGCACCATATTAAGACAATTAAAAAAAATGTTTTTTGTTGATTACCTAACACCCTGTATATTAATAGGAATCTAGCCTAAAAATAAGCAGTTGAACGATTGGCGAAGCTACTGTGTTTCTGCACGCCGCTCCAGAGCGCACGAATCTAATTTCGGGTCTAATTTCGGCATACATTTTGCCTTACCCGAAACCACGCCGAAATTTCAACTCAACCCCATTTAATAAGTCTCCAGGACCAAAGCCTTTCCTAAAGAGTTAATTTACCGCGAGAGGCAACAGTGGCTGCATTTTTAATTTCGACAAAACTATTTCCAACTCGTTACGAGCTTTGGTAACGTCCATGTTATTTTGTACGACGCAATTTCATTTCTGTAACTGTTTGTGAAAATAATTAGTTTGCCGTACAGAAGTAATAAACAAAAATTGCTAGAAAATTCAGTTCTAATGCATTTTTAGGATTCCGTACCTCGAAAGGAAAAACCGTAAAAACGGAACCCTTATAGGATCACTTTGTTGTCCGTCCGTCCGTCTGTCAAGACCCTTTTTCTCAGGAACGCGTGGAGGTATCAAGCTGAAATGTATATCAAATACGAGTTCTCAGGTCTACTGTCCCTTGGAGCTGTGAAAAAATCAAACTTCTAAGCCATCGCAATTAAAAAATACAGGGTACTTCCCGTGAACTCAGAATCTTGAAATTTGGTATGAAGCAACGTCTTATAGCACAGATAAAGGAAAAAATACGAAAACCGTAAATTTTTAGTTACATCATAATAATAAAAATATTTTTAATAATTTTAAAGTTCCTACCTACAGGTTTGTACGGAACCCTCGGTTGGCGTGTTTTTTTTGTAGTCGTGTTTTACTAAATTACGAAATAATTCCTTTTAAATAAGCCATTCGAAGCCTGATGGATGACCAAAAATATACGAGTAATGTATCACTTAAAATACAAAAAATACAGTTATTTTCAAGTTCAACATCTCGTAAACGGCTACCGATTTTAATGAAACTAAGCTAGGAACCTTCTCGATTAAACAGCTTTCGATTCAAACCCGCATCAACATTGGTCATATTTTACTTAGCCTAGTTATCGGTCGTTAGATAAGTATTAGAATGCCTAACGCACGATTTGAAAATGCGCTTCAAAATTCTGTCATCTGAAAATTCTGAACATAGCTTAACGGACTCCGTACGGCATCCGCTACGCTTACAGAAGGTGAGTTTCAAATAAGCTTTATAGTTAGTGTCACTATATCGTAATATAACTTTAGTGTCAATAACCTCGATGCAAACTGTAATAAAATTACACCAAAGTAGACGCAAAAAAAGCTGGCCTGGTTCGTTAAACGTTAATGAATTCAAGTAATTTAAATTAAAACTGGATTTAAAATTGCTTGTGCATATGAAATGAGGATTTAATCGCAGCGTACAGTCGAGGTAAAGGATATTTGTAATATAACTTTAATACAATGGAATAAGGCACAAATTGTGTATAATCATCAATGGTCATGATTGTACGGTGTGATGGTGTTTAGTTAGAAGGTTACGTGACATTTAACTGACGGTACTGTGTAAAAATGTTGAACAACGTGACAATTTAAACACGTGAATTATTGTGTTGAAAACTTTAAATTGAATCTTAAAAATATATGCAAGATGATTGTTATTAAACTGCAAAATCTCTAACACCCCAACTGCCTTTTTAATTTTACGTTACAAATATCTCAATTATTTCAAAAAATATACGTAAATATACTTTTCACACCTCTCCTTCAGAAAAGTAACTTTTCCTCCCTGACGAGAGGGAGCAAAGTGCAACTTTTCTGTTCAAGGCTTTTCTAAGTATTTTATAGCAAATGCCATTTTTTGAAGTTGATAATTGTAAAGCCACGCCATTTTCTATTCTGGTTGTTCTTTAATAATATTTAGAATTTGTTTTTTTTCCAAGTTTCTTAATGCTCGGTGTGAAAAGTTGTATGAGCTACTCGCGAGCAAAATTATTTTCATCTTGGGCGTTTACACTTGAATCCCTCGTTACGCTCAGGATTCTACTTTAGAATCCCTCGCTAACACTCAGGATTCTACTTTAGAATCCCTCGCTACACTCAGGATTCTATTGTAGAATCCTTCGCTACGTTCTGGATTCAATGTACGCCCTTGCCGTAAATACACCATTTTGTTCCCTTGTGACACAAATAACTATTGCAGTAATTCTACTTGATTTCTAATTCTACACTGGTAATTTGTATTATTTTGTCAGTTGCGTTTCTTTTCTTTTGAAAG
Organism: Choristoneura fumiferana; assembly: GCF_025370935.1. Taxonomy (NCBI): domain Eukaryota; kingdom Metazoa; phylum Arthropoda; class Insecta; order Lepidoptera; family Tortricidae; genus Choristoneura; species Choristoneura fumiferana. The sequence goes on along the minus strand of NC_133496.1, from coordinate 1,560,436 downwards.
AAAGTCAAACCTGTCAGGAAAACGACCAGTATTAAGTCATCTAAATAATAATAAGTCAGTTTTGTAATGAAAAATCTTCAACAGCTATCTAGAAACAAAGAAACACGATTCAACTAACAAACTGGATGAAAAGTCATATAAAAGAAAATACAATATCGGAGGTATCGGAGGTAATTCCAGTGGGCCTTATTGGGCTTATCCTGGGCGTTGCAGGACCTCACTGCGATGGCCTTATTACTGGAGGAAATTGGCCCAAGCAATTGAAGCTCCTATTTGGATTCCGTGGCTAAAATAATTCTTTCGAGAAGCGGGTTTTTTTAAAGAATGGAAGTGAGTTGTTTAAGAAAAATGTGTAGAGATGAAGTTAAAATATTCTTTAGAGTTCTCTTTAGCTGGATATTTTTACTGTTTGAATAATCTAGACATAAAAGATTTAAAAAATGAGAATTATTAGCGCAAAAAAGGGTGCATTTTTGTTTATTTTTAAAAATAACAGGACGTTCCTTTTGAGTATATATTTCCTATCGTACTATCTTCTTCTATATCTTATTTGAAATCCCAAAATCTGAACCGTTAGTATAGAAACATAGCATTTTGGATGGGTGTTCTTTATTTTAGTCAGTCTGTATTTTTAATACGCCCAACCTAGCTCCAATCAACGATTAGTCCAGTGAGATCCTTTCGCTTCATCTGCACTTTTAATCTGGTGAGGTAGGGGTCAAAGACAGGTCAGTTTTTGCAAAAAAAAAAATGTGGAATTAATGTAGGAATTTTGTAAAGTCCCACAATAAAAATTTAACTTTCCAATACGCCTTACATGCCTAATATGCGTCTAACGCCTCAGCATAATGCTGTTTCACTTTAGCCATTTCGTTTTAGGGTTCCGTAGGCAACTAGGAACCCTATAGTTTCGCCATGTCTGTCCGCGGCTAAGCTCAGAGACCGTTACTGCTAGAAAGCTATAATTTAGCATGAATGTACATATCAGTCACGCCGACAAAGTGTAAAGTGGGGGTGTTTTTTTTATCTCGACTTATCCTATAGTGTGGAAAATCGTTAGATAGGTCTTTTAAAACTATTGCGGGGTTGCTAAGGTGATTTCTTTGCGAAATATTCAACTTTAAAGTGCAAATCGAGCGCCCCCCCCCCCTAAAATCTAAACTGTTGGGTGGAAAATTTTAAAAAAATTCAGGATGGTAGCAACTATAACAAATTTACAAGGAAAATTATAACGGTGAAGATAGCATGAGAATTTTTAGTAGTTTAAGGGTAAATAGCAGCCTAAGGTATAAATTATACCTAAACTTGGAAGATACCGTACACCATAAGAAATCCTTAGAAAAATATTGCTTGATTTTCGTAATGGCTACGGAACCCTATCTTGGGCATGTCCGACACGCTCTTGACCGGTTTTTGTTTTATTTGTGTTTGCTGTTTATTGTTTTTTTACGTTTTTTTTTGTATTTGTGTGTCTTTGTGAATGTGAATCATCATCATCATCATCATCTCAGCCTATATACGTCCCACTGCTGCCCAAGCCCTCTTGTTCTGAGAGGAGGCCTGTGCCCAGCAGTGGGACGTGAATGTGAATATTGTGAATAAATGTCTTCTTTCTTTCTTTTAAACCTAGTGATTCATACGCGTCGCCGGTAAAGACTACTTAATCATGAAACTCACTCTTAGCTCTCCCAACTAAGTAATTAGAAACGTTAAAATCGATTTAAATATCAGTTAAAATTTAGTGTTTTTAATTAAAAGACAGTTACGGAGATGGGCGATAACAATGTTCGCGGTAATTCTAGATTCACTGCGTATTTACGATTGTACGAGTACTTGCATTTTAATTAAGTATGTATTGGAGCTTTAAATAATTAAAGTTCAGCCTATACAGTAGTTAAGTAAGTGATTCATAGTCCGTCTCAAGGTGATTACGACTGGATAATTATTTATTTATATGTCACAAAAATTTCAGCTTTACCTTTGCCATTGGCTTGGGCCGTATAGTTCCCACGCGGGCCCAGTGCGGATTGGGAACTTCACACACGCCATTGAATTACTTCACAGGTGTGTGCAGGTTTCCTCGCAATGTTTTTCTATATCGTGAAGCTCGTGGTAAATTTCGTATGTAATTTCGCACAAGAATTTCGTAAACCTTAGAGGTACGGGCCGGAGTTTGAACCCACGAACTTAAGAGGCGATAGGTTAAACCACTAGGCCACCACGGCTTTATGTAGAACATTCTGTACCTAACTATAAAAAACAAAATGTTTTAAAACAAGTAATTAAAAGACTATTAAATTTAAATAGAATTAATTAATATCAACTTAAAATCATTGAAGTTCACGTAAAGTTGCAAAAACAAATACAAAATCAAATTACAATATTATAAAAAAAACATCAAAACAAAAACTAAATCACTTAAAAATCTTGCGCTACAACATAGTTTTGGAAATATGGAAACGTTTACATATTACCTAATGTAGGTGACTATACAAAACCGAATTGTTTCCCTTATTCATTATTTGGGACCGCCATCTAAGATACAAAGACTCAAACTTTAAAACTTCTCATCTTAGCTGAATCCACTATAGCTCTTTTCTTTGAGCTTTCCAGTGAAAAGAACTAACGGCAATGCAGTAAATCTAGAGGACGTGCAACGGCAGATTTCTCTAAGTAAAAAGCGGAGTCGTCCGCAAAAAACATCTTCCTAATGTCCGGCTTAACTCACACATACGCTCGTAGAGATGTGAAAAATAAGCCGAGAAAGTGGACGACAGAATAAAGGCTGCAAAAATTACGCCGAAAACAATGTCTGTCATCACTCAAAATTGTTTTTAATTTTGTCTTGTTTTTAAAAAAATAATGCAGAACGTTGAGATGGTACCTGACCTGACAATTGGTACCTTAATATCAATACTATAAAATATTATCTGAGATTTTTATTACAACTGTTCTTGACAATAGTAAATAAAGTCTTATCTACGAGATAATTAATAACAATAAACAATAAAACACAATACATTAAACATTTAAAAATATGAAAAAATAAAATAAAAATATTACTTAACATCGTAACAAAATTACGTAATGAATATTAGATAGACTAAGAACTCCTTAAGAAAAATATTAAAATGTCCCGGTAAGATGTCGTGTTACACTAAGATGACAAAAATAAGTACCTAAACTTTTGTTTCCGCTTAAAAAATCCAACAAATCAGTATTCTTGGTCAACTATTACAAGCCAGCTCCAGCCGGATAATATTGTCGGATAACTGGATAATATTGGAAATCGGTAACAATTTATGGCAGCCATAGATCTCCTTTAATAATGAACTCAGCCGAACGAGCACAACTTTGTGATAAATTTGTTTTGAGATAAAACTTTTGAACGACCAGGAAATTTACTGAAAACATTGAAGAATAAAAAGACCTGGACGTTTTGACAAAGTTTTATGTTCGACGACTTGAAATGACGTTGTAAAGAATTTTGTGCAATGAACTTTAGGAACTTTTTGCGTCGAGTTTTTGACGCAATACATAACGCAATGATGAAATTGAACCTACTAGATATATGACAGAACATAGAATTGTCTTAGTGCAATGGATGAAGATTATCTTACTGATCAACTAAAGTAACGATCTTAAACGAAATCTCTACAGATATATAGAATATAGATTCATATAGAAAAAGAAAAATATTTCGTATCCAGCCTCAAAAAATTAATTAAACATCTTATTTTAAACATTTTTTTTAAACAAGCAAGGAAAGTTTTTGTAGCCATTACCTACCGTTATCATAAATGACCGAAAAAAAGAATTCGGCTGTTTCCCGTCCCTAAACATTACTCGCGACTTAATAATCTGCCCAGCATCCGCTAAAAGCAATCCGATGTCGTCTGTTTGACCAGCTCTCGTGTGAAGGGTCCTTCCGTCCCTCTCTAACACTACACTACAGACAAGGATAGGACGGTCGTTAAAAGTTTTCTAAGACGCGCTAGGGTTTTTTCGGTAAGAAGTTGTAGTTGGAACAAGCTGGGTTTTTTACTGTTTCTTTTGTACGTTGAACTCGCTTGAGACCAAAAACGAAAAGAGTTTTATATTTTCGCTGCATTATTGTCCTTTTCAAGAGAACAGTAACAATAAAAAGTAATTTATGGGTAAAAAGTTTCATCATTATCATCCTAGCCTATACACGTCCTGCTGGGTACAGGCCTCCTCTCACAGTGAGAGGACATTGACCATGTTTCTTGAAAATATCGTAACACAATGATGAATTCTGTAAATATTTTATGCATTTTGGCATTTGTACAAAATGACCTGTTACTGACGAGAGAAGCAATTAATGAAAGAAAAAGAAAGTTTTTAATTGGAAATATCCACCCCGTGACGTGCCGGTTATCGTTGGGAACGATACAGTCGAAGTTGTTGACCACTATGTTTATCTTGGACAAGTTGTCCAAGGGTAGGTCCAACTTCGACAAAGAGGTCGCCCGAAGAATCAAACTCGGATGGGCAGCGTTCGGGAAACTTCGTGATGTCTTCTCATCTAATATTCCGCAGTGCCTGAAGACTAGAGTCTTCGACCAGTGTGGGTGGCCAGTGATGACTTATGGCACTGAGACGTGGTCCTTGACTGTTGGCCTTTTAGAGAGGCTCAGAGTCACGCGACGAGCTATGGAGAGAACTATGCTTGGAGTTTTTTTACGCGATAAAATCCGGAATACGGAAATTCGTCGAAAAACTAAAGTCATCGACATAGCTGGAAAAATATGCAGGTTGAAGTGGCAATGGGCGGGCCACATCGCTCGAAGAACTGATAACAGTTGGGGAAGAAAAGTCCTCGAGTGGCAACCACGAACCAGAAGACGAAGCGTTGGCAGGCCTCCCACCAGGTGGACTGACGACATCATGAGAGTTGCGGAAAACCGGTAAATTCAAGTGGCGAGTTGTCGTTCATTGTGGCGTTCTTAGGGGGAGGCCTTTGTTCAGCAGTGGACGTCTTCCGGCTGATGATGATGAAATTATATCGATACAAGTTTTAAAAGTGATCGCCGCTGAACGCAACTCTATTTAGCATAAAAAGAAAAATTCGATCATGAAGCGAATGCTCTCTGAATGCCTTTAAAAAGGCCATATATTTCGTTCATATGAACGAGTCCTAAGATGTCAGTCGTATCAGTTCAAGGCCTAAGATGATTTATTACTCCGGCCCGCGGTGCCGAGTACTTTTGTGGTATCATCTTTTTTGCGAAAGCACTGGGGTGGTAACACTCGGTCAAGTGTGAATCAAACTCTCAACTGAGTGTTCTCTAAAAATGTTGCAGGTAAATAGTAGATTGTATAACAATAGCATAAAAAGGGCCATTTTGCCCGAGATGTTCAAATAGCCACCCGAGCCGGTACGGTGGGGGTGGATAGACACGTCGAGGGGAAAATGGAAAATTCCGAGGACATGAAATAGCAACAGTGGAAACAAGTGTTCACTTTACTATTTACCTTTTATTGTTCACGCATTACTATTATAATTATATATTTTTTAGTTTTATTGATCTATTTTGATTGATTTGCTTGATTTTTAGTTTAATATAAATTAACATTACCTATTAAAAAAAATATTTAGAAACTTCTTAGTTTGTGGCTGTTTACACCTAATTACCTTGCTCTTAGCTTAGACGAAGCTGTTATTTTATGCACTAGAGCATAAAAAGTAATTTTATGTCGCCTAGATCCAGCATAAACACTAAATTTACGAGCATGAGAAACAAAAGATTAATTGTTGCATTCATAAATCAAAATCAGAACGTTTATTTTACATGCAGGCAGCAAAGGGCTGTTCGAAATGTCACTTTTTATACTGGCAGCACTTTCGTTAAGACCATTACTGTTATGAAGCGCCGCAAGAAACTAATTTAGCTAGTAGTCGACCAAGAAATTAGGTTACCACCCTAATGTCATTTGTAGCGCTTAAAACGCCAAAGCCTATTTTTTCTCACAAGTCAATATGACAATCAGCCATATTGTTTTGTATTATTTTTGAAGTAGGAACTGTCATTAATCTTCTTCTTCTTGGTTGACCATACCTACTAGCTACAAACTGATATAGCAAAAGTAGGTACTGTAAACTCAGAAGATAAAAATATGATTTTTATTTCGATCCGTCTTCTTTGGCTGCTAGAATACAAATCACTTAGACTGCCTTGCGTCAGTTCGCTATTTTTTTAAATTTAAACATTGAAAATGGAACTGAGTTGTCAGTTCTAAAGTGAACATCTTGCTCGCTAATCCTGCCGTGAAGCAGCAGTGCTTGCACTGTTATGTTTCGGCGTGGAGAGTAAGACAGCCGGTTAAATTACTGGCACTTAGGCCTCTAGGTTGGAAACGCATCTGCAATAACCCTGGTATTGCAGATGTTTATGGGCGATGGTAATCTCTTACCATCAGGAGACCCACATGCTCGTTTGCCATCCAGTCGAATAAAAAAATAAATAAAGAACAAGCACAAAAGCTATCGTAAGGTCGCGGGTGAGCAAAAAAATTCTTTTAGTTCATGGATATCAAACCTAGGGTTTCTTTTTCTTTTGCTGTACTGAACCCTTAAAACGGTAAAACTGTAAAAAGTTCATTTTTCTTCTCAGTAATTAATTATAGAAGACAAAGGCGTCAGAGACTCGATTATGGTTCTAAGTTCATCGTTCGGTAGTGCTAATAAACCATATTATTAACTAGCTAATACACACAGATTTTCGTGTGGAAGGAAAACCAGCCAAGTGCGAGTCAGACTCGCACACCGAGGGTTTCGTATAGATTTTTATGTGATAATTATGCGTTGTGAGCGGCCGTATATAAAAAGTCTAGTGTAATAATCTGCTTTAATGTAAAACGTACATACGCAGTGTCGTTTACATGTTATAGTACGCAGTATGAGGTCATTACACTTTGAGTGGTTGGGATTTCCCTTCTCAATTTTAATTTAATTTATATTATTTGTATTACGATAAATAATTTGAGCTATGTTTATTTATAACGGTTAGTGAGATACAACCCTGTGACTGGCAGACGGACGGACGGACCAAGCCCTCGCATTCTGAGAAGAAGCTTGTGCCTAGCAGCTGAGACACAATTTAATATTTAAATAATGCTTTTTAATGTCACGCTAATATTTAAAAGTTATATTAAACAAAGTTTTTTATAAGTTTTCAAAGTGAAACTTTGTCAATTTAATTTTAAATACGTATGATAGCGCATAAAAAGACTTCTCGGTCATTTTGTGACCTCAGGCTCGGAAGCTAACGACGTCCCAACTTCCAACGTATAGTTGAGAAGTTTTATCTAGACTTTTTACAGTTGTTGGCTCCTGGCCAGCGATAGACCAGGAGCTGCATTAAAAGAGCATAGATATGCCATTGTGAAAGACTTAATAAGCATATCAAATAGTGTCACAGAAACGTGTGAGTATTTTATCCTTCGCAAAATCGTTTCAAAAGCGTTAGCTTAATGTTAGCTTAAAATTTATCTAAGCAAATAAAGAAATGCCACAGTTTAAAGACAGTGCAGGTTTTTGTATTGATTTGGCTCCTCAAAACTTACGCTAAAGAAGCGATAGCCAAAGACAACTAGCGTAGAATTACTCTACGTGCTAAGTGACCGTGACTAGTTTGTCGAAAGCATCCGACAAAGAAGAAGAGAACAACATAAAAATGACTTCCCTTTTCAGCCGCGAGTAAGTAGATAACAAAAGAAAGAAAGACATTTCAGATTTTTCTATTGAAATCATAATTATATTGTCTTGTCTGAAAGTATGGTTTTTCCACCACAGGTGTTTGAACGCAAGACCGCGTGCCAGGAAATATTGCCCAATCACATCTTCTTCTCATTTTCTTTGGATAACTTAGTGACATCATTAAAAAAAAATTCTTTATACGAATATATTTCTTACCAGTTCTGTAGTTTCGCCAGTTTGTAGTATTTTAATAGATTTTTAGATTCTTAACACACTAGTTTAAACCTTTAAACTCGCATATCTCGGCCATTCTCATTTTATCGTGCACCTGTCTAATTACCGTACCGCTTTTTTTGTCATGCAAAAGCGACACGACACTGCAACTGATCGAGTGCACATCTAGAAAAAGGACGGCTGCCATTTACATTTATCTGTGCACTCATGTATAATTTCCGTGTCACTAGTGCGGTAAAATAGCGGCACGGTAATTAGACAGGTGCACTATAAAATGAGAATGGCCGATCTAAGCTTTGCCTGTCAATTACACTAAAGCGCACTTAGCGAACCACTCCGAAGCTCAATCGCTTGCATAGGTCTATATTAATAATGTGCAACCTCTACAAGTCAAGGTTGAATGTCAAGTGAAAGATGTGTCTACTTTTTCTATTTATATTTATATCTGTGGTTGGATCTAAGCGAAGATGTGACATTAGATTAAGTTTATGCCTAGCAACGCGAAATATTGTACGGCAAATTGTACTGCGAAATACTGTTAACTAAATTGCTGTCACAGAATACGGAATGTAGAGGCGTGTTTGGAATTAATGCTGGTTCCGAAATTAAGCGCAGCTCCTGGACTATGTTTTAGTTTTAATTTGAATGTCATTTGTTTTTTGGTAAATGTAAATTTAATGGGTTAAATAATATTGCTCATGTTTATAAAAATGTTCATCGAACGACGTCAAATAGTGATTAATGTTTTTGTTTTTGTGCTTGTAAATTGAATTAAAGTTTGTTAAAATAAAAATATTTTTTGTAACTTGATAAACACGAAATCATTATAGCAAAACGCATAGGAAACACAGAAAAATTCTCAGGTACTTTGGTTGTTCCTTTTAGATTTTGCAAGTAAGTTATTTGATACCTACCCATTTTTCAGTGGTCTTCAATAGTGGTATTAAACTTGAAATATATAGCTCCGATGACAATTCATTGACCAAATGGTCATCACATCATCAATCATCATCAGGGTCGATCAACTTTTTCTTGTTTGTTAATCTGTCTCGTTGTCCAAGAGACAACAGTGACAGAGTTTCTTAAAAAAACTGCTTTGATATATGCGACTTATATGCTTAGGAGATAGTCTATAAAATAATGAGCTTGTAAAACTATGACAAAAATTTATACTCGATGAATTTTAACCACAGAAAACTTATAGCAACTCGTGGTTTTAAAGAGTTGTCCAGGGGACGTCACTATGGCAACGAGGTACAAGAAAAATTTGATCGACCCATCAGCAAAAACGATCTTGATATATTTTTTTCCTTCTTCCAAATATGAATTATAGTTTCATCCAAATAAAATATAGAATTTGGACGAGTTTAAAATAATTTTCCACTCTTTTCAACCAACCCTCAGCCAGGTCCCAAAATAGCCAAACCTATATACAGCGTGTACAGGGTGTAGCAGCTATACAGGGTATACAGGGTGTAGCGGCCTAGTTGGCGCATCGCCAGCAGCCTTGACACGAAGGTTTCGGGGTCCGGAATAAATTCCCGCCGGGATAAAAAGGTTGAAATGTCCAGTTGAAAATTAAGTTACGGATGCGTCAGATTAGAGTTGTAATTGTAATATGTGTGGGTGGATTACAAAAAGGACATAAATTGAAAATTGGTATATCGATGACCGGATAGCCAAATGGTTAGAAAACCTATGAAATTTGAGGTCCCCGGCCGGGGCAGATAATTGTGTGAATAATATGAATGTGTGTTCCCGGGTCTTGGACGTTTGATGTATATTTAAGTATGTATTTATCTATATAAATATGGTTATTCGTTGCCTAGCACAAGCCTTGCTTAGTTTGGGACTGGGTCAACTGATGTTAATTGTCCCATGATAGTTCCATTTTCCCACGACTTCTGCGAAGCATTAGTTTTAAATACCCAGGAGAATTGTCAAATTTTCTAAAATAAAAAACACCCTATGTATTAATACGGGGTTTGAACTATTTATGTAGGTACTAAATTTCCAAACTTCCAAGCATTCAAACTTTGCGGCGATCCATAGTCAAATAACTTCAAAATTTAGTGGATAAGTTAGTTACAAAAATGTTCTAATACTTGTTGTACTAATATTGTTTCAAGCATTTTAGTCTACAAGATATCATTTTAAAGGAATCTAAAATATTAAAGCTGGTAAGTAGTTGAGTCAATTTAGCTGAATGCCCTTGCAAAAGCTTAAGAGACATTAATATTTAAAGCGTATTATGAATTAATGATTATATCATGGACAGGGATGTTTGGAAATAATTCCGATCCGCATTGGCGATTTATTTACTTAAAGTATTGAATCTACTGTGATAAATATGAAATTGTGTTAAATACTTGTGATGAAAAAGTGATTAAATAATGTACAACTGTTTAAAAAAAAAACTCGTTGAGTTTCATTACGAGTTCTTCTCAACTGGGTTTTTCCGAACCGATGGTAAATAGATTTTATATTGATTTTGAAGTAAGTATGTTTCCATGCATTTAGTTGTTTATAGTACGCGTCAAAAGATTGGCGTCATTACGAAAGTCTCCAATTGAAAAGTTTCGCTTTTTTGTACTTGTTCAATTACTGGGATGAAAATTTCCTTATTCATTTGTGTTTTTTTAAAGAGTTTCAACGTGTGTCAGTTTTTAAGTCGGCTCTACAAAATTTGCAAACCGTTTACGACCACTTCCTGATGTCAGATTGGTTGAAATTTACTTATGTAAATTCGGTGAAACTCTAATGGTCCGACCAGAATCGTTTCCGTAGGATAACATATACAGTAAACCCAATAAAAAAAACTAGTGTCAAAAATTAAATTTTACTAACAAAAACTTATTAAACTGCAAGTCAATCCTTAAAACAACGAATTAGTCTCAGTCAATAATACACGTACTGTTGGTATTAATATACCTAAAACCTTTTAATCTTGCTTACATTCTGAAACAATTTAAAACTATACTACGAAACCTCTGGGATATTATATGAGATACTGTTAATCGTGATATTCCCACTAAATCAAAATTTAAACCCCTTAAAATTTCATCCATTGAGACATTATGATATTATAGCGCGATTATCAATTAGCATCATTAGTTAAGAAGGATTATATTTTACGACAATCCAATACAGTTTACAGAAGTTTCAATTAGCGATTGTAACTTAATACAATTTGTAGCATCCCGTCTCAAAGTACAAGTTGAGTCTAGGCTCAATTCAATCAACTTAGTTACTTGCAGAAAGCCTTAATTTGATTCTGACTACGCGTAGCGGGTCTACGAGGCGTAGCGGCTACGAGCGTCGCCCAATGCGGCAGCTACGCCTGTATTTTTATGAGTTATTTAAGTTTTATTACACCGCACCGCTTTGCGATCGATGTTTGCGAACAATTAAAAACAAAAGACAACTAAAAATTCTAAAGTGAATTGAAAGCACTCACCGATAAAATTCATCTCGACTGGTATCCCACTTTTAATACTACTAGACTACAACCTATCAACAATCCATAACAAACTCCGAATATAAAAATATTTTTTTTTGAGCACCAAAATTTTACAATAGAGACATGATACGTATTTGTTGCTAAGAAGAAGGAAAGAGAGGAGTTAGATTTGACTATGACATGGCGATGACCTTCCGCGTGGAGCGATTGACGCTCTGTGCTGAGGAGAGCGAGGCGCGTGGCTATTTATGCTCTTCGGCTCACTCACACCGACACGACGTCGTATCTACACCCCCCTCCATACGCGCGCGCTTAAGAGGGTGTACGAGGGAAATGGAAGCATTGTCAGTCGGTAATGGCTATGGAAAAGTTGATTCCCGTCGAATTGTGCTTTTAATAACGATCACCGTAATTATCGTTATCGGGAAGCCTGGGCCCAGTGACGTGATTTTCGGACGTGATTCCCCTTGGGTTTTGTTAGAAGCCGTCTTTAAAATAAGTAGGTTTTAAAATGTTCCGCAGAAATCTTTCGGAAATAAATTCAATCGCTCTCACAAAGGCATAGACAGTGAAATGTAAGTAAGAAAAATTGCTGGAATATTTCACTCCCCCTTAACGCTCACACGTCGGGTGTGCGCATGTGTGAGTGGTGCTTCGTGTAAGAACAAAGAGGTCGCCGATAGGGGGCGGGGCCTGGCGTGTGTGTGAGTGTGTTAAATCTTTTATAGGTCGATGCGTTAAGTAATTTACTATAATACCTTGCATTTGACATCGGGATACGTATACGCTTATTTCCAAGTTTAGGAGTATTTTTAAGACTTGTCGAGTTGACGATTTGCGTTTATATTAAACTTTTAACTAAGAAATGTGTTTTTATTTCTCAAGATGGTTTTTTAACGCGATAAGTATACAAAATAAAGGCTCGTAGCTCTTTTGATTGTAAAAACAATTAGAACTTTCATTCAAATCAGGGTCCATAGATTCTTAGTAATTTATTAATTTTATTTTACAGAGTAACACACTTTTTTATAATCAAACATAAGTTTAGCAATCAAAAAATAAAATGCTGGACTACTTTAGTATACTTTGCTAAATCAGTAATTGTAACTATATTCTACACTCATTTACAAGAGATTTAAAATACAGTGTGATCGATTCTACTCGCGATTCTGAGCAAACTGTCAGATTTTCATTTGCTTATTGTAAGTATGTAATATATGTAATTTTTTTTATTTGTTTTTCACGAGTTGATGGCGTTAGAGCTATCACTCGCTAGCTTTAGTTTTAGATAAGATCCTCATTGAAAACCAGCGCCACACGGCTTGCCTCGGCATTATGATGAGTCATGACCTATTTAGCGTCATGTATTTCTTATGTTTTTTCAATAGGAATATTACTGCAATTTTATCCCGTCAGAGCGCAGCACTAGCACATACCATATGTTTATGGCTTATGTTTTTTGAGTATCTTAAGTGTCCGTAGGATGCCGTAATGTCATATTACTTCACGTTTGCCATAAAATACATAGAACCGTGCTGTTTTTAGGATTTTTTTAAAATGTCATCATATAGAATGCAGTAGATTAGGTTAGGTTAGTTTAATATCAACTCTGAAGAAGTTACTATTTCAGAAATAAATTACTTTATGGCAAATGAAAATTCTAGAAAACGATACTTTCGGGCATATGAAATTCGGGCAAACGATACAGAACCATTATTTCAATTACATTTTTGGAAATATTCTATCGCTAATATCGATGTAAATATCATTTATTTAGTTACTTATAAATATGTCATGATTTCTATAGGTATTAATACTCTTTGGTCATGTCTGTCATGGCGACAAAATATAAAGAGCACTGACCTTTGGCACTGACGTTGTCATGGCGGTTTTTTTTTTAGTTGCCTGGAGCTGCCTTATACGCCCTATTGCTCTTAATGCCTTATAACGCCCATAAACGTATCTTCTTCACGGCAGGGGTATTAAAACCTTGCTTAATGGAATGGCCGCGCTCGCACAACACAGCCAATTTATTTCACTCTGTACTTTTTATGTGGACATAGGCGTCTCGTTCACAACAAGAGGGTTTGGTTATAGTTTTCTCGTGAGTGCCAATTTATTAGTAATTCACCACACCATAATTGCTTCGAAGGTTTGTGCAGGTTTCCAACGATGTCTTTCACCGAATTCTGTGGTAAATTTCAAATGTAAGCAATGAATTTGAAATACTCAAATCGACCAGGGTGAACCCACGATTGCTTACGATAGTCAAAACTAGGCTACCACGGCTTTTGATCTGTCACATGGTACAAAATATAAAAACCTGACCAAGTTGGCTGTTTCAACGGTTCTGTCTAATGGCGCCCACAGACACAAAGCTTCAAACTTATACCCTATTTTGTAATTAGTATTTTAATAAAAAAAAAATATATAAATATAAAACGTATTTTTTGTACGGCAGCCTTTAAAACCTTGCTTAATGAAAACCTTCCACAGCACAAATTTATTCAAATCTTCGGCTTTAGAAATGAGATATTTGCGTCCGTTCACTGGTTCAAAAAGAGGTCAAGTTAGTACAGTGCCAATTTACTTAGTAATAGTCGGTCACGTCTAAAAATATGTACCAAAACAAGGTTGCATAAATTGTAGTTCATACATTGTACAAAAATATTTATTATTTGACAAAAAAATTGTATTCATTAAACTTTTTTCAGTATTTTGTAACACAAAATGCTTCAGAAAGTTGCATGAATAAATTCCATTTAAAATGTCCACCTCGTAGGCAAAAATAAGTATACATGAATGGGTTCCATATACATATTGCAATTTGGCAAAATTTGTATAACGCCGTTTGATTCATAAATATGTAAACACGATTTGATATTTGATTCGTTTGAAGAATTACTGTTTGTTAAGCTTCGTCTTTTCGTAATGCATGCGGGCACGACATACATACTACGCCAAGTCCATAAATAATATTTATACTGGTGACCCTAGGCACAGCACGTTGTTACATGACCCGTGAATCACACTATTTATTTGTGAAATCAATCCGTTGCTAGTTTGAAAGATCTAAGCACTACAGACAAAAAAGCGACGTTTTATCTATGGAGTGATGATGGGTAACTCTGTGTTCCGGTATCACGTCAATTTTTCTGACTGTAAGGGGCTGAACATAGGGTAGAGTTTTTTCAAAGCAAGTGACGACTTGTGGGATGAACTGATGAGTGACTGCATGAAATTTGCATGGATATATTTAATTTTTTATATATATCAAACCCGTACTTGGTGTCCAGAGTTAGTCATTAATTCGACTAAGCACGATAAGTTGTTCGGGTCATCCACTAGGACAGTCACTGAAGCATCTTTTTGTCAATCTTAAATCATAATTTTAATTATAGAAGGCTTCTGAAGCGATGACGAATGGTGATCTGCCTTGACAGTTGGGTATATGGCGTAATTGATTTTAAAATGAAGTTCTTCCATGAAGCCAGTGATTTTTTCATAATATATAACCTATTTGAAGTTACAAATGGTAGTGTTTTTATCTTATCTATAATTTTATTTATTCATTTAATGTGAAGTGTTAATTGTGGATTGCAAATGATGTTCTAATTTCTGCAAATATTGTCTAAGTGTTACCACTAACAATTAAATTTAATTCTAATAAAACAAAAAAATGATTATTGCATTATTTATTGATTGACAAACTAATACTCAATATTTGTCAATTCAATTAAATTGTAAGTGTATAGAATTCGTGAGATAGACGTATGCAGTGACAATTGTTTCTGAATAAATCATTAAATAACAACTTACATTTCTATTCTATTTGTTGTTGCATTTGGTACATATTTATGAATCAAACATTATTATATATTTGCCAAATTTGTGGTTATTTATATGAATTTCGATAAAAGTAAAGAAGACATCTACAAAATTGCTATTTTACAGGAGGCGTATTTAGTACAAGTCGATAATTGAATTAATGGCCGTTATGTTTTCTATGGCATAAAATAATGCCTATGTCACTCTTGGCTGTAGGCCAGCTACTATATGCAATGAAATAAATAAGGCAACTATCTCTGAGTATGCCAAAAATCATGTCTATCCGTCGCTCCGTTTTGACGTGAAAGACTGACAAACGTACAAACGCACACACTTTCGCATTTATAATACTAGTATGGTTTTTTCATAGGTTAATAAATAAATCTAATCTAATCTATTATCGTAGCCTTTATGCATCCCACTGCAGTTCACACGCGTCATTTCAGAAGGAGAGGGCTTGAGCCATAGTTCCCACGCGGGCCCAGTGCGGATTAGGAACTTTACACACACCATTGACTTGCTTCGCAGAAATTATGCAGGTTTCCTCGCGATCTTTTCTTTCACCGTAATAAAGCTCGTGATAAATTTCAAATGTGATTTCCCACATTAATTTCGAAAAACTTAGAAATGCGAAGAGGGATTTGAACCCACGATCCTCTGCTTGAGAGGCTACAGTCCAACCAGTAGGCCACCACGGCTTTAATAATAATCTTTGTATACAATAAAATAATTGTTTATAATTCATTAAAACGTCATTCGTCGTCAACGTCACGTATTAACCTCATTTGTAATTGGACTGTAACGCATTATGATTTAATTTTATTTGACATTTTGTATAAGTTTATTCATTCTCTTCGGGTTCGTGAGTGCGACTCGCACTTGACTGGTTCTAAGCTCCTAAGCGTGATTCCAATAAGGCGGCATTCACGAGTCGGGCATCGAACCCGCGGCGGCACGCCACCCGCATTCCTCGGCGCAAATTACGTCATACACGCATAATTTCATTAAACATAATGCTTTAGTATGGCAAAGCTTTAAGAGCAGCATTGCATGGCGGCGTTTCACCGATTAATTAAAATTGAAATTGTGCGAATATTTTTATTTCAATTAAATTACGTACCAAATTTTCACGCTTTCTGAATTTATTGATATGTTTCAGATTAACTGTTCGTTCATTAATAAATATTTATGTTTTTTTATTATTGTTATTTATTACAAGGCAAATAGTATTAAATATACGCAAAATGTGCAAAAAGCTAAAACCAGTGCTGGTGAAAATGGTTGATCTGTTTATTTATTCTGGCAGAAACTGGTTAATATTTTCTATAGTCGAGAAACTATAATTCTTATTAATTTAATTTTTAGCACATTTTGCGAGTGGTGGTCTTTTGCTTTTTCGCTGGTTTTACCGTATATATTTGTTTGTTTTTGAAACAAAGTCATATTTATTTTCCTAGCTGAGTCTGTATTTAATTTATCTAATATACATTTTATTGATGAGTGTCTATGTGCTAAAACATTGAAAATCCACTGTTTTTCTCTTCCAAAGATTTTTAAACGCCAAGTGAATTTCAAATTGGAAATGAAAGTGCTATTTATTTTTTATACGACTGGATGGCAAACGAGCAAGTGGGTCTCCTGATGGTAAGAGATCACCACCGCCCATAATCATGCTCATAAAACAATATAGGTTAATTCCCTTAAAACACTCACCAATATTCATACTTAAACTCAGTAACGTTTGATACGCGCAATAATTCTTCTCGCATTACAATAAAAATAAAACTGGAAACCTTTTACGTGGACCGTACTTCTGCAAAAACACTCCAACGTTGAACAGAGAGAAGTACGCTTGAGTCGCTCGCACGCACACGTTACTGTATAACCTGTCTTTGTCGGTGGTTCTTACGTAGTACCGTCAGGTCGTAAGGGGACGAAAGGATTTTGATACGTGATTGTAATAAGGGATGAAGGGACTTTTTTTTCTTTCCGCGGAATAGGGTTGTAACGTATTACAAGGAATAACACTTATACTTCCGGCTGGTTTTATTCTTTTTTATGGAATTGGTCAGTTATTTTTTTTGGTGGGAAATTTAAGGGCCTACGTTAGTGGTTTATTTGCATAAAAATATACCAATATTAAATATTGACGGCCAGACAGTCAAGTGGTTAGAGAACCTGACTACGTAGTTTGAGGTCCCGGGTCAATCCCCAGTCAGGGCATTTATATGTACAATAGAAATGTTTTTTCTGGAGTAATGAACATTTGATATGTATTTAAGTAGGTATGTATTTTTATCCACTTAAGTATGTCTATTCGTTGCCTTACCCTTACCCTTAACACTACCCTTAGCATAAGCTATGCTTAGTTTTGGACTAAGACAGTTGGTGTCAATTGTCGCATGCTATTTATTTATTACAAACGCGGTAATTCTGGGGGTCAATCCGTCTGATTTTTTATTTGCAGTAGATAACAGTAATGCCAATAATTTATGATATTTGGCCAAGAGATAGCTTGTACAGTCATTAATATCTGCCACAGCGGAGCACGTTATGTATATGTTATGCACGTTTGTTGTGTCAGATATTGGTGTTGGTGTCTGTACATCTATATTTTTACAATGGGTTTATATCAGTGAGCATAATATTGTTGCTAGTGGTTACTTTCTAAAATATCTATAATAAAATTGACTTCTTTTTAAGTTGTGTCGATCCTTATGTACATTATGTCCAATTATCGTTACCTAATATTTAGCTCTCCATTGAAAGTCTGCCCAGACATTTCGGCTTACCTGGAATGAAGAAAAAAATAGTTAAATTTTATGTAGAAGAATGAAATTAGGCATTTAATTAGTGACTTTTATAGTCTAATAATGAATAATTATTAAAGTAAAATAAATAATCGAATAAACAAAATCAAAAGTAAGTGTTCCAAAAATATTTTTAATATTTTTTAGAGACATAAATGATTAAGTACTAAAAGTGCGTGAAATCAAACATGCTGCAAGAATTGATTTAGAAGTATTGATATGCAAGTTTATTAAATCCTGTAAAA
Organism: Choristoneura fumiferana; assembly: GCF_025370935.1. NCBI lineage: Eukaryota > Metazoa > Arthropoda > Insecta > Lepidoptera > Tortricidae > Choristoneura > Choristoneura fumiferana. The sequence goes on along the minus strand of NC_133496.1, from coordinate 1,542,139 downwards.
TTAAATAACATTAACGTTGCCATTAAAAATATCACACGTGATCTCTTATATAATGTGATATCTTTAAGTTATAAATCTTTAAAACGATATTTATCGAAGTGAAGATATTGCGCAAATGACACGTTCGTAGACGCTCTACGGCGTAGCATCCGCTACGACACGTAGCACTTTTTCCAGCCGACCTGTTAAAGTGCTACGAATTATTTCCACAATATATATTGAGATGTAAAGGCTGACATGATGAAATTGCTGAATTATAAAAAAACCTCGACATAGTGCAGAAAATCAATAGAACTAATTTCTTGCACTGGTAACACTAAATTCAAATGCCATCTGTCTATTGCTGTCAAAGCTTAACGTTGTTTGCGCGTGGTATTTTATGGTTCAAGATTTTTATTTTCTCAAAAGAATATAAATATTCACTTACAAATGGTTTGGGAAACCTATCTTAGTGTACGAGTATACATGCGTGGTATTTTAAAGTGTTTTTTTGTGGTTTTGTGCGGTAAAATCCGAATATTATCCATAGCCTTGGAACGAAAATTATTCGCAATGTATAAAACATTAGCGACAATTAAATATAATGTATTTGTCATAAAAAAAGCTGAGGGATTAGGAAATATTCCTTTAAATAATATCACCGACACCGTTGTCAATATGACTGATAGGTATCGTATAGAAAGTGTAAAGAATGTTGCAATATAAAACGTAGAAGTGCTGCCCTCGCGTCAGGTTTTTTTATATTTCTGGTCAGCCTTTAATAAATTGACGCATTTCCAATTTAAAAAAAAATGGCTAAGTGCGAGTCGGGCTCACGCAGGGAAAGTGAGTCAAGTGAAAGTCGGGCTGTGAGAAACTGAGAAGAGGGAAATAAGGTAAAACAATCACAATGAAATTTGGAACCAAACCAATAGAAACCCTCTCATCTCTAGTCGAAACAGCTGAGCGGAGCGAGGCGAGGTAAATGAAGCGTTTCTATTGGTTCATGAAAAACACATTCCTCGCAAGATCTGGTGGAAACGGAGCCTTAACCTGTGAAGCAATGAGGGCTATCGCGTATGAATTCGCCACTAGAGGCGCTAGTGTAGCGTGAGATCTCCGAAATGTCAAATCTCATAGTTTTTGGGTGAGCTACGCGGGTTTTTTATAATTAGAATAAATTTGTGAATATTTTGCAATATCTGAAATTAATTATAGCATATATGCGTTCTGGGGCAATGAATGTCTGTGTTTTGAGACAGTTTTGTCTTTCGTAAACCTTTGTCCTGCCTTTTTTCCGAACAAAACGGGGACTATGCAACACTGTGGCATGCTCGATATTTTTATGGCACGGTTTTAAGGTGTATTAAATATGATTTTAATCTAAACTTTGTTTTCACGCCCGTAATAACAGACTTTGAAAGCCATACTTAAAAACCTCACGCTACAGTGCGCCATCTAGTGAGACAAAAAACGATAGCCCTCATTCAATGCGTGTGAAGTTACCAATCCGCACTGGGCCCGTGTGGGAACTACTCAAGCCGTCTAAGTCTGAAAAGTCCCCTGTGTCCAGCAGTGGGACGTACATAGGCTGGGATGGTAATGATGGCGATGCCACTTATACTTGGTTTGGATAGGTATTTAACTAAACGTAAACAAAACAACGTCAATTGGTGTCTGAAATATTGAAATTCCCCCATTAAACTACCTAAACATTTACATTTCTGTATTGTAATACACTAGTCTAGTTTGTATCACAATGATATAAGTAAAATGTTTGAAATTCTTGAATGTCCCAAATCTGGCAGTTGAAGTTTGTTTACATTTAGTCAAATACCTATCCAAACCAAGTATAGTTGTTTTACATTTTTACTCTCAGTAAAAATCAGCCCCTATCTACAAGACATAGTTCTAGCAGCAGAACCCGCCTTAGGGGGCATTAAACTCGTCTAAAGGCGGCCGTCCACCGCGATAAACCGCCGCACTCGCCTCTGATTTCATTTACAATTCATTTCATATACTTAGCCGCGCCTCTGATCGACTGCAGGGTTGGCTCTGCTAGCCTGTTGCTTTTATTTTTAAGTAACTATTAACAGCAACTTTGCCAGTTTCCCGTAGGAAGCTCATGAATTCCGGGATAAAATAATGGCTTAATGTTATTCGCTGATAAATCAATTAAATTAAATTGTAAGGGGTTTTTAACCAATGTGTGTTGCCAGTAATGACATATGGATCCGAGACGTGGTGCTTCACTATAGGCCTTATAAATAGGCTCAGAGTTGCTCAGCGAGCTATGGCTCTCTAGTTATTGCTCTCTAGGGGATCGAATCAGAAATGAGGAGATACGTAGAATAATAAGAGTCACCGGCATAGCCAAGCGAATTAGCTCGTTGAAGTGGCAATGGGCGGGCCATATAGCACGGAGAACAGATGGCCGTAGGGGCCGAAAAGTTCTCGAGTGGAGACCGCGGATTGGCAAGCGCAGCGTAGGACGTCCACCAACGAGATGGACGGATGACCTGGTTAAAGCCGCGGGTTCACGGTGGATGCAGGCCGCTGCCAGCCGAAGCGACTGGAGGTCTGAATGTCTGGATGATGAATGATGATAAAATAATAAGGGGCGCCACCAATTTCGATTTGGGGTTTCGAACGCAGTAAATACATGCAAATCTATGGACTACATACGGATGGTATAAATAGTTTTCCGTTCGAACTTTCCTCTAATTCGGAATTCCGCATGGTGGCCTGTGCTTCAGAATTCAGCCGTCAGCATAAAACTCCTAAAAATTCCCAACCCTTCCCTTCGGAATTTCGAATCGGAAGTTTAGGTTAGAGGGTTTAGGTTTAAGTTAAGTTTGAAGTTTTAATTTTTGAAAGTTGCAGAACTAAAGTAGTTTTATTTGGGTAAACCTGTGCTTTAATTTTTTGCTCCTGTTATAGGGTGCACCCGGTATTGAAAGTT
>NC_133496.1:1536202-1539098 GCF_025370935.1 Choristoneura fumiferana | reverse complement strand
AAAATAATGTAGGTAAGTACTCGTAATGACCTTTTTATTAGAAATTATAAAATACTTATTTTTGAAACAAGACACCTCCATTTCTAAACTTCCTATACTAGCTGTTCACATCGGAAGATATTTTTAGTATGTCTAGACAGAAATTTAAATATAAATTATACCAAATTCTAAGTTAAAGTGGTTTTGTGTCAAGTGTAGTATACTATTTTAGTAAGGGGCAGTATTTTACTATTGCAGTGGGAGCTGTTCATCATCATTATCCCAGCCTATAGCCATCCTACTGCTGGGCTCAGTGGGGAAATACAGTTCATATAATCTACTATATTTCATTACAATTAGAAGCTCCGTGTTTATGACAAAATACAGTCAAGCTTTGTTACAAATTGTTACCTAATTATACCTGTACGTGTTTATTACATTAATATTGCTATTAGATTATATCCCTTAGCTATGTAATTTCGTGCAGCTTGTGCATTAAAATTGCAGTGGCATGGTATAGAATAATAAAGTGGAATAGACCAGTTATTATTTAACGAGTAAAGCCGGTATAGTTAATAAAGTATTGCCAAGTATAATTGCGCAGGTTATCTTGTGCTCAGTTGAGTTTTATATTCTAAAACTCAGTTATATTATGTCTATAACCCAGATTTTCGGTTTAAAGAAATTTATTACTCTCAAAAGAAATTTACATTTCACTTAATGAGAAATCATGCATGTTAGTAGTGAACGTTATTGATTTATTACAATATATTATACATTATATTACATTACATTAGTGTTGTTAATTCATTTTTACATTAAAACAAATAGAATAAGCCAAAAACACAAGAAAAATCGTGGAGAAAGAATAAATAAATCTAGTTAGGCCTTTTTGCTGACTGTACTTGTCGTTATTTGTACTTACATTTTCGTTCAGTATACATTTGTAAGCAAGTGCAAGATTTGACCCATACTCATTCTGTACCCATATTAAATTAAAATCACGCACATTTGCAGCAAAGAATCGTAACTCAACTTAATCTTAAATCAACGAACACAAAACGTATCGGTGGACAATATTCCAGTACCTATATATATTTATTTTTCCTATTCGGGTATGTCGAAAAGTAATATACGTTGCGTTAATGCATCCGACATCATTAGTGTAAACATGCCTGGGCCGTTTTGACCAATTTATTTAAAACGTGGAACCCTGATGTTTAAAATACTGAAAGATTCTATATTTATTTCCTTTGGTTTGGTTCTATAACCGCGCTATCAAACTCTAAGTTAAATGAGATAATTAATTTAAACCCTTTGAAAAAAATAATAACATATAATACATAAAACGTAACAAAATTGACTATTTTTTTGACCACGAGTACTTAATACCTTATTATTTTCATGCTATTTTACTTCTCATGATCATGAATTTGTTTAAACGAAATTTTATGATATAGATAGTCCTACGATTGCGGAATCATGATAATCAAATAATTTTCATGTTTTAATTATTTCTTTCACGTGCCAAAAACCACGTTTTCGTTACGAATACTTAGGTGACGCTTTTTAAGCTACCTTAACGCCATTCGGTAAAATTGTTTTTGTACACTGGCAACTAATACTCTAATAGGCAACATCGATGAGATAAATAAATCATCAGTTTGTTGACAAACAGCCATCAAAGTGACGCGAGGTTTTTTTCGAAAAAACGTCGAAGTGCTTGTTCGATTTTAAGGGTAAGTATGATTATTTTAACTGGTTGTTTTTTTCATACGTAGGGTAATCTTTTCATGTAAGTGGCATTGTTATTATGTTCAAAATGTCGTTATTCACCATGATAAACGATTTTGTATAAAATACGTTACACTTTCGTACGATTACGTTACATTTTACAAATGCTACGTATTTTACATAACGTAACGAAAAAATGTGGTAAGGGAATTCACACAGAAAAATCTAACTTACACCAGTATTATTAGGTTTCCAATGACTGCACGCACAGTAAGTTAGTTAGATGGATATTTGAAGTTAAAATTTAATCTTAGGTGCCAGGATCGGCACAAGAGAATTGTGGCGAGTTCTGTGTTCACGTCCTGCTACATGCATAGCGTATTTAAAGGAGAGACAAACGGAGAGATTCACTTACCTACTTAGTTCATTGTTACCTAAACTAATAATCATAATAATTATTTCCAAAAACATTTTACATGTCCACTTAACTAAGATACTACTTCCTAAATGGTAAAACCTGTGATTTAGGGTTTTGCCATTTCTTTGAGGTATTTAATAGCTTGTACAGTCGAAGTCACAAGCATGCTCACAACTAGGTGGTTAGGACCTTGTGCAAGGTCCGCCCGGATTGCTACCACCATCTCCTCGCTAATCCTGGCGGAAGCAGCAGTGCTGCACATGTTGTGTTCGGCGTGGTGATAAACAGCGCGGTGAAATTACTGGCACGAGGTATCCCATCATAGGCTTAGGTTGCAACGCGTCTGCAATACCCTGGCGTTGCAGATTTATGGCGGTGTGATCTCTACTCATTGATCGTTGCCATCCAGTCGAAAAAAAAAACCACATCCAAATCGTTATGCTTATAAATGGCACCCTTATTGTCATGTTAGAGAGGCATGTAAAGATACACTTTTGGAAAGATGTTCGTCAACTAGAGGTACTTCTATCTCCACATTCTCATGTTTAGCTCTATAAGATCTCATATGACAGATTTAAGATCAGTATCGTCAGAAAGTTCTAGTAAAAAATAAAAACTTCACTTTATATATGAGATGTATTTTTTCATACATACGTTATCTAATGGAATTTTACCAGTTTATCTAGCTTTATAAAAATTTGGCTACGTTTTATGGTAACGTCACGTATTTTTATGTTATTTCTATGTCACATTGGTCATGCCTGG
>NC_133496.1:1531472-1534758 GCF_025370935.1 Choristoneura fumiferana | reverse complement strand
CAGAAACTGCCCCGGTTCGGGTTGACATTTTTTTATTGCCTTGATATTAGTTAAGTGTAATAGTTCTTTTTCAACAAGCAATGAGTCAGACATAGAAAATGATTTTGCAGGGTAGTTTCTAGGATCTTGATACGGTATTGTTACAAAGGGAATTTCGTAACCCTGTATCGTATTTAGGATAAATTTATCAGAAGTTATAGACTCTCACGCCTTTAGAAAGTATTTTAAACGACCGGCGTGTACCTGAGGGTCTATGTTTGTGGCTGGTTGGCTGACGGGCGCACTGCCTGCGCCGCTTGTCGCCTCTTCGGCGGCGGCGGTGGCGGCGCCTGGCGTCGGGATGCGGCGTTCCGGCCTGGGGGTGCTCGGTGCCTGGTCTGGTAGTAAGAGTATCCTCTGTGCCCACCGCCTCGACTGGGATACTGCAGCTGGCTCCCGCGTTGTAGGCGTGAGCGTGACGGTGGGGGTTTCCAGTTTAAACCGGAACTTGAAGCAGGTGCTGTTGATGTTGCTTGAATCAACTGTCCAGTTTTTTTGATACCACGGGAGCTTTTAACTAAGTCGCCAAGCTTTTCTCCAAATAAAAAGCTATCCCTTTTTCTATTTTTAAAGGGATCGATAAGCGATTTTTCAACCAGCGGAATTACGACCGACCGACGAGTTTCGGTTTCGGCGAAGTGAGCGTCGGCAACTAGTTTTCCGACATCGCTTAACGTACGTATAGCTTCGGCTATATTAGGCTCCTTTTTCAAAAGAAGAGTCATAGCCTTTCCCAGACCTGAAAGTGCTTTTCCAATCTGCTCCTGTTTGGCGAGAATTCGCTTGTCTCTGTTTCGAGAGGCCTCGGTCAGCATGGCGGCGATTTCCGGGTTTAGAGTTGGGGCTTTTGAAAAAGGTAAATTTTTTGGAAATAAATACTTTTTATGTAATTCTTCCTTTGCTTCTTTTTTTAGCCCGTTCAAAAGAGTATGCTGAAAATGTTTAGCAATTTCTTCATGAATGTTCTCGCCCCATTCAATAGAATCTGCCTCAAATTCGCCTAAGGCTCGTAATAATTCAGGATCAAAATCCTCGTTGACGACAGTGATCTCGTCCTTGGTACTAGTTTCCGCAGGACAGACCTTTTGCACGTCTGTATTATTAGTCGCCAGAATTTCCGGCTCGGCATGTACTTCTGCGGTACATTGGATCACGTGACTAGCAGGGGCTGATTCAGTTTCCAGTTTATCTTCCATTGAATCACTGTCTATGTACTCGTCATATTGCGTAACGGAACCAGCAGGCTCATAAAATGTGTCCTGTTCATATTCCAGATGATCTGGAAAAGACCGAAATTTGATCAGTCACGTATGTATAAATTATGTGAACTAAGGGTTTAAGTATAAGTACGCATTAAAAGCTGTACTTTGGTTACAAATAAATTTGTACATTCCACTACAAATGCAGTGAAGAAAAAAATAGCTGCGGGTTAATATCTCGTATTAACTCTGAGCACAAAAATAGCTTTTGGCCTATATCGCGTATAGGCTCGAAGCGATTAAAAATATTAAATAAAGCAATGTTTGATTATATTCAACTTACTTTCGATTATATCATGCTCCACTTCACTTGGATAACTAACACGGTGAACACTACTGTTCGGTTTTCCGTTTAACTTGGCTTCGTATTTTTTTATTCTTCTCCGCCATTTATCTTCTTCCGTTTCGTCTCTCTTACGTTTAGGCATCGTGTATTTAATTTAATCACTTTAACACTCTTATTTGGTTTTACTAGTGCGAATGCCGCGCGCGCACGGACAATAATGAGGTCAATAGCTGCTCGTAGGTCCAATATAGGATAGCGTTGAGGGTGGATATCGAAAACTTTTTTCTTTTTACCCTCCTTCAGCGCTAAAATACTGGTGCGAGTAGGTTCGTTAGTTGCTGGACAGAACTACATTAGTCAAATATTATACTTTTTTAAATCTAAGAGACGAAGACAAGATAATTACTGTTAAACTACTAATAATTCTCAAACAAACTTAGCCGTTATAGTTTTCCTGAAAAGTTTGATATACTTACTACCATCCTGAATTTTTTCAAATTTTTCCACCCACCAGTTTAGATTTTAGAGGGGGGGGGCGCTCGATTTTAATAAAAAAATTCACTAAAGTTAAATATTTCTCAAAAAATCACTGAATCGAAAATTCATCTTAGTAAACCCCTAATGGTTTTAAAAAAACCTATCCAACGATACCCCACACTATAGGGTAGGATGAGAAAAAAAAACACCCCCACTTTACGTCTACGGGAGGTACACTAATAATTTTTTTTTTAGAATTTTTTATTGTACCATTTTGTCGGCATAGTTTACATATATATCCATGCAAAATTACAGCTTTCTAGCACATAATCCCTGAGCAAAGCCGCGGACGGACGGACAGACAGACATGGCGAAACGATAAGGGTTCCGTTTTTGCCATTTTGGCTCCGGAACCCTAAAAAGAATATTCCGTTGATATGGACCTCAGGACAAGCAGTGGGTCGTAGGTAGAAATCGTGGCACCGCAAAGCTTTTCAGACTAGCGGAGCTGACTGCCAACCTTTATTTGTTGAAGAGACACTTGAAGAGAGCGAGATATGGACCTCTACAAAGTAACGCTTGAATTAATCGACTGTTTTGAAATAGGCCACGAACTGCACGGAAACTTTCTTTGCGGATTTGCTTCTCAGATAACAGGAAGTAGGTACTAAACAAAGTATAGGTTTTAATTGCCACGGTTTTTTATAAAATACACGTTCAAAAAGAATCGTTTCTTGCCGGATTCTTCTCAGCAGAGGTTTTTCCGAACCGGTGGTAGATTTTTTTTTGACATTCATAAGTGCTTGTTATAGCCTAAATTGAATAAAGATATTTTGACTTTGACTTTGACTTTGACTTAGGGAATATTAAGTACTGCAATTTTCTGCCGTCAGAATGCGGCACTAGCGCAAAGCCGTAAACAGTTCAGTGTCTTAAATGCCATAATTTCATATTATTTCAATTACATTTTTGGAAATGTAGTTCTACCGTTACTATCGCTTTAAATATCATGTTTTGTTACTAATAAATATAAATCATGATTTCTATAGGTCATGATTTGTCATGGCGACAAAATATAAAGAGAACTAACGTTGTCATGGAGGTTTGCGCTAGTGTCGCCCCCTGCGCAGAGCTTTGCCATATATGCCCTATTACCAACCTACTACTTTGCTCATTTCATCCGCGATCTTATGATATACGATGCCTATCCAATTTATTAAAAGTG
>NC_133496.1:1416985-1530508 GCF_025370935.1 Choristoneura fumiferana | reverse complement strand
TGTGACTGACAAAGTAATTACGGTTTCTTTTGAGATAACGAACACTAAAGATACCGAAATATCTCATACATTTGGCAGCCCTAGAGCGGCTTGCTCTTGCTCAGTCATTGTTTGGGCGATATTCCATAGTGATCTCTACTTTATGTATTACGGTATACTCGGTGTTGAGGTAATAATGAATTACCCAAGAACACTTAAAGGTAAATCGATAAGAGAAATATTGGATAGTGTATAGCAGCTGAGGTGGCCTAGTGGTTTGACCTATGGCCTCTGAAGCAAGATAATGAATTACAAACACTTTAAAGCATTGTTAGTAGTTAAGTTACCAACAATAAGGTTTGCCAGTATTAAAAAAAAAGTATTAGGGGTTTCCTTGCCATAGGTTTTTTTTAACAGATGTTTTAAGCCCCAAACCGGGCCTCTAAAAAGCAAAAAACAAGGTAACGTGGAAACAAAGCGTTCGAAAAGATTTTTATTGTTTCTTCCTCGTTCTAAGTTAAATATTAATATGTTTGAGATTTTAGGGTTCATCGACGATAAAATTTAATCACCAAGTGAGTGGGATGTGTCTCAAGACTACCAAAACTGCAGGGCTACTACGAAACTCAAAACTCGAAGTTCATGTCGTACCGTCCCTCTTGCTCTCGTATTAAACAGTATAAGTGTCAGAGGGACCGGACGACACGAACTTCGAGTTTCGGGTTTCGTAGTAGCCCTGCTGGAGTCTTTGCCGCAAAACTATTGACCACCATCAGCCAGACGTCCACTGAATAAAGACCTCCCCTTTAGAACGCCATAAAAACGACAACTCACCACTAGCATCCAGCAGTTGCCCGCGACTCTCATGATAATAAATATTACAAAAATTATCAATGCAAAAATAATTTGTCAAAATTAAGTAATGTTCGCTACCAAAATATTTTATGCGAAAGAATAAAAAAAACCTCTGATAGATCAATCGTACGGAGTCTACCGACGTACATATTTTTGATTGTGTAGATTTTTACCTTTATGTAACTTCACTACTATTTCATGTTTTTTTATATAAAATATTGCTAGTTAAAAAACATAACTACAATTTTACTTTTGGCAATAATATTCAAAGAAATCTTTTCGCCAGTAACTTACGAGACGCTCACTTAGAAAGAAAAGGAGAAAACCTATGTAGTTAATATCGCGCATAAATTTCGAAAAAAATCCATGATCTAATGCTTGATAGGAAATAGGTAAAACGACTGTTACCACGGCGCCACGGCCATGGCGGCTCCTAGTTTTATAGCAAAAATGTTTACAGTACGCCACTACTATTATTAGTACAGTTGGGTTTAACAAGAACAGGGAAGAAACGGGTCAAGGACTCGAGGGCGAAAGGTTCTCAGCACTACAATGGAGTCTGCCGACGTACAGTCAAGTGAAGTTGCAATAATATACACGGCCTTAATGTTGTTAAAGTCGTGTATACATATTTTTGTAACTTTGGCCGTGTCGATATCTTTGCCCTTGACTGTACCCAGGACGGAGTTAACGTTAAAGACTATAATATAGGTTACGTTCCTTACATTAACGTTGGCACAAAACAATGTTAACTCTTTAACGTTATTATTTACCCCCACGCAAGAAGAGAGGTGTTATAAGTTTGACGTTAATTGTCTGTCTGTGGTATCGTAGTCGTTATGATTTTGACTGCAAAGTTTTTGTAGAAAACAGGCAAAGTTGCGGGCAATAACAACACGATCATCATCATCATCATCATCATCATCATCATCATCATCATCATCATCATCATCATCATCACCATCATCAGTCCACTGCAGGACAAGACTCTTCCATGGCGCGCCACAACACTGTCTTCAGTCCCTTGCATACACCCGCCGCCAGCGACCCCCTATAGGACGCCCTACACTACGTTTTCCCGTCCGTGGTCTCCATTCGAGGAGACTACACGATATAGCAACATAATTGAAACACCGGGGAAAATGAAGGCAACATTTCGAGAAGTCTTTATTATATTTAATGACAGCTCTATTCCTACAGTTGAAACACTTGTTCTTTCACACTACCCACGCTTATGTCCCTGCAATAAAACGGCCATTTTCCTCGCTTCCCTTGACTCACTATCATTAAGGAAAATTCTGACTTATTGCCTCAATGCGACTGCTTTTAGTTGACTTTGGTGCAAGTTGTAAGAGGTTAGTGTTAGTGGTTCAGTTTCAAATAAATGGAATCATAATTGTTCAAATTATCCTTCGTTTATAGTTAAATTATGAGCAGTTTAGTTATCTATACATAATAATAAGTCTGTAAAGTCTGCCTGTACAAAAAAATATTCAAGAAAAATTGACACTAGGGTTATTTATTTAGCGAATTAGAATCGATTTTTAGAGTTAATGCCCATTTGCCGGTTTGTTTGCTTGTTTGTGAATTTCTTCGCGCTAATCTCGAAAATGGATTAACTAAGAAGGATGCGGTTCATATTTATGTGTTGTAGTTTCCTTTAATTAAAATTTAGTGTTTATTTCATTTGAATCTGTTTACTAATAGATACGTCAATAAAAAAAATTAATACTTTTGGAAGACTATCAGCCAAATATGCGACTACCGCCCTAAATGTTGATAAGACCCGACTGTCAATTGGAAAGTTCGATTTCAGCAACATTATTCATTTGATAAAAAGTTGTTTAAAAATAGATAGACCAAGTATTTGGCTAACCGTACACAAGTACATCGTCAGGAGTTAAGTGTAAAATATCGTTAAAAACCATGTTCTAAAAATGGCTAAAAGTTTACCTACTACTTTGATGTAAAAATACGTTACTACAAATACATTCTCCACTCAGACCGGTCTTCGCTCCATCTTGTTGGAGGCCTACAGACAGCTCGTCTCCCGCCTTAAGGGGGCCTTGGGGGAGAGGCCTATGTCCAGCAGTAGAAGTCTTTCGGCTGACATGATGATGATGATGGTAAATACATTCCAAAAGCATTAAAACGATAGCATCTATCACGAAGCAACTTATTTGTCCCCTTTTTAAAACCGCCTCAGCCCCTGTTTTGTGCCAGCCGTGTACCCACGTCCCCGTAATGCAACGTGAAAGGGTAGACGGTTCCGGACGTGCCTTCAACAAATCCGCCGATACAACTATGGGAGTGAGATACCATTGCCCTGAAGCAACAGCACAGATAAAAACCGAAGACTCAATTTCCAAAAAAAAAAAAAAACTTCTATTCTGCAATTTAGCCGTAAAGGGTTCTTTTACATGTCGCACTTTTATACCTACAGGTACTAAGGTGCTTTCGAAAAGACCATCATTGCCAAGAAGGACAGAAACAAAATTTCGCTATAAGAAGGAAATCGTTCAGACAATATGAAGGTAGGGTAGTTCTATAGGTACAAGAATAAAATAAGAGTAGCCTTTACTCGATGCAAACGTAGTTATCAGTCTCCTTTTTGGATAATTATACTAACACAAACATTTTTACGGTCTACATGATTTTCATCTACCTCTGCCATGCCCTTATAATTTTCTATCATTTCATTTAATTACTTTATGACCTACAAAGCTTCGAAAATTACAAAAAATAATGTAGCCAAAACGCTTTTTATCGTCTATTTGAAAGAAAATTTTTAATTACTTTGGTCTCGGAACAGGAAATAGGGGACTAAGAGATGCTGTTTTAGTCTTTTTGTGGGTAGGATCAATCGGGACTGCGGTTGTCCCTTAGCTCATTTTAGTGGGATTTGAAAGACGAAACAGCAATATTTTATAGAAAATATCCATTTTTCAAACGGCTCAATGACCGTTTTTTCTCAAGGTATAATTTAGTAGGAGAATATAGAAACATTTGCAATAAATAGGAAATATGCAGGTATTTTTGTTGGTCAAATTAAATATTGTTATAGTTTGATTTGAAAAACAGTTATGAAAGAACGTTTTAAATATTAAAAAAAAATGCAGATATTTGCATGTTTTAAATTGTCAAAATATACAGAGATCCGACATGGACTGTGAAGTCATATACCATGACGACCACAGAAAGTACATACTAAATATATTTTTTCTAGAAATTGATGGAAGGCAATCTTTATTATATTTAAGAATAAGAATGCGATATAAATAGTAAAAGTAAGAATAAAAACTTACCGTCGCTGTCCATCGCTGGTTCGTGCGGTCGCTGCCATGGTCGGTCTCAAAATGAACTCAACAAAATGGTGCCGTGCCACCGTAGCTTATGTCCAACTACCCTCAAAATAGTTAACTTTCATTACCACCCAGCCGAATAAATACCCGCACATTTAGATAAATTTAAGCGCCCCATTCACGACACGACGCGATTGTAAGAGCGGTTTCGCGCTGCGTCTGATTGAATCCGAACCGAATCCGTGAAAATTATTATGGTCCGGAGTAGTCTTAGAACTATTTGTATGGATCGTTACTTTTTATTAGAAAAAAAAACAATACATTTTCATCATTATCGATGATAATGTTTTTACACGTCATAATATCTAGATTAATAAAATAGTACAAAGGTAAAATCTGTACTGTAAGTCGTGCTCATCAGTTGGACCAACGTTGGCATATAGCATTGCCGGGTGCACCAAATTACTATGACATTTCGAAATACATTACTGTCTTGACGGGTCGATGTAGAACCGGGCGTCATATTGGAGCATCAACGTATTGTCAATGTTCGGTAGTAAGTGTGTTCAGATAATACCAGTTAGGATATTATGATTATCATTTTTGTCCTCTACATAACTAACGATAATTATGAATCAAAGTTATTTGAAATAAATGATTTTATTATTAATATTAAACAACTTCCTTTTTAACGAATGTGCGAGTGTGAAAAGGGACAAATATTTTATATTTTATGTCCACCAAAAATATACAAACGTGTCTTGAAGTAATTTCAAGCTAATTTACTGTAACATAAACTATGATCCTAAATCTTAAACCCCATGTATCAAAACCAACATCTTATCCCCATCAAGCTAAACCTAGTTCGATGTCAAGACCTCAATTATAGCCGTCTTAGTCTCACTCATCAATTACCGTCACAATTAATCACTGGAGACAGGGGCATGGTAGCTGCCGGGTCGGAGGCAGCCCTGGAAGACGTGGGCGGCGCGCTGTGTGATTCGCAATTGTTTTTAGAAAAAACTGTGCTCCGATTGGCGGATGTGTTTGGAGTGAGTGGTCAGGGTTGTCAACCGAGTGTTTTATTTCGTGGTAATGTGACGTAAAATTTAAGTAAAAACAAGAGTGAAATATTTTATTATAAAAAAAGGTACCGAATTATTCGAGAAATGAAAAATGTCATGCAATAATAATGTTTTTATTAGATAATTGTTTGTCGTTCATTTGCTCATAAAATTACAGTTTGACTATGGAAAGTAGAAAGCAGTGGCGTGACATCTCGATTCCCACCAGGTTGCCCAAATTTTTTACATGACATCAGTGATGACTTGGATAGCAAAGCTTGTGTACACTAATTGCTAAGGGCAATGAAGAAATACCTAACTTACGTTTCTCTAATCACCCAGCTATCATGCGAAAGTGTTTTTAATTAATGTAAATTTAGCAAAAGAAGAAAGGTTAGTTTTATGTGTCACTCTTTTGTATCACGTCAATGTCACGCATCAGTTTATGAATTTTACAACTTGACCTTTAGCACAGAATATATAATAGTCCTTTAGCGATGACAGTGAGTGAAGTCACATTATGTGTGAAAAAAATGGTTTTTTTTTCGATTTCGCCGAAAATTAGGGTAGTTTCTATCAATGATCTGAGCTGTCTGACAAAATTAACGAAAATTCATAAAAGTACTTTGCATTCAAGTTTTCTTTGAGAAAGCGTATTGCTAATAAATACAAATAACAGTTATCTTTCTTTCATATCTACGTAAACTTTCTACTTGCCTTGCAATATCTCAGAAAGTCTCATAAAACCAAAGCAGCGTCTTAGAATCGCATGAAATAGGCCCAATTAAATCTGGCTGCATCTGAATACAACCGGTTAGAACTGGTTCCAGCGGAGTCTAAGTGAATCAAACATTTGGAAGCGCACAAAGGTTCGGTTTTCGTTTTCATTAACCCCGATAAATCTACTTTGCTGTGAGTAGTTGCGTGCCGCGTTTGTATAGGATAAGTGGGAAGGCGAGTTACTTAGAGCAAAAATAGGACATCGTGCGACAGTTTTAGTGTAAATAATGATAGAAATTTAATGACAATCATAATGTCCACTTATGCAGAGAAATATCTTGTAGACAAAAAAACTTAGCAGTTTGGTATCACAAATCGATGACGCTGTAAAATAATTTAATGAATAAGGAAATTTATAGGTACTTACACAAGTATGATTCCAGCGGTTCACGATTTGCATTTTTACTCACGGTAAGATATTTTTGCTTGTTAGAAATGTCAAACACATTTTGTAGAAGTTTTCAGTAAAAAAGGGTGATTTTGTAAATTAAACAAAAAAAGTAATTTTTAAAGTGTATTTATATTTTTAAAATAATCATACTTGCCACCTGGACATCTTTTTGGCTAAGGTAGTCTTACCTGCAAAAAAAAGAGAACTATTAGAATTAGAGTAAACCAATTATTTAATTATACGCTGACATCAAGTAATACTTAATACAACACAATGTTTTCAACTGACTTCAAATATCTCTAATATAATATGTATCTTACTTGGCGGATTTACTAGCCAGTAAATAAATGAAACATAGTTTCTTTTCACAATCACAACTCTTGGCCTTCTGCCGAGTAGCTCGCAAAGCTTTGATTTTAAGTCTTGTGCAAGTAAATCTTGATCTAGGCTTTAGCTACTTTGTTACTAGCATACTAAGTAGTTTTGAGAGACAGATTCGGTTAGCATACATTTGTAAAACATTCTCAATATATTACAGCGGGTATTTTTGTCGTAACCACAAACTTTAAAGGTAGAAAAGGTTAGGACCTACCACCACTTGTACGTACATCATGTTTTGTAAATTACTCCTAGATTTTTCAGTCTCGTCATAATCCATCTTATATCCATACAGTCTTTTTAAAGCCATGATTAGAGAATGACATAGCCGCACGAATATATATCACTACATGAATACAAGTCTGTTTTTTAACCCGCGACGCAAAAAGAGGGGTGTTATAAGTTTGACCGCTATGTGTGTCTGTATATCTGTGACACCGTAGCTCTTAAACGGGTGGACCGATTTGAATGCGGTTTTTTTATTTGAAATCGGGTTTTCTAGCGATGGTTCTTAGACATGTTTCATCAAAATAGAATTAGCTGTTTTTGAGATATTGAACTTTGAAGTGACAAAGTCGGGGGTTTTCCGACTTGTTGTTGGTTAGGTTATTCGAAACTGAAAGGCTCTCTAATCAAATTAATGTTCACAATACATGGTGGATCCAAAAAAAAACATAAATTAACTAAGTACGATCGGCAATGCTAAACAGGAATTTCGTAAGTCTATAAATACTTAAACTAAATTAAAAAAAAAATGTTAGTACTACAACTTTTATAGCTTGTGTCTGCAATAGCTTATGCATTTGACAAGAAAGATACATACATAATTATTCAATGTTTTTGTTAGGTATGTAGGAAATGTCTTTCTTAATACTTTAAGGGGCTGTTTCACCATCTACTGATTAGCGTTAACCGACGGTTAAATGTGATGCCGTCTCCGTCTATTCGAACAAAACAAATAGAGACGGCATCACACCTAACCGCCAGTTAACACTAATCAATGGATGGTGAAACAGCCCCTAAATGTCAATTCCACTTATTTTTGGTTTTAGATTCTATCTTAGATTTTTGAGAAAAAAAAGTAAATCTTCCTTAACCGGAACTGAATAACAACTAAATAAACTGGCTCCATTATTATTCGTATTTTTTTTTTGTACGTAAAGCAATTTTGTCCAAAACGTCTCTTAGCGGCCCTTTCCAGCGTCGATATGTTATACCTATATTAAACAAATAAAAAACTTTGACTTTGATTCTTTCTGTCACAATCTCCAACAGCAAGTCAAGTAGCTCTCTACGCGAGCGACTCGCCCCTCGTAAACCCAGCACGGTCGCTAAATAATGAAATTAGAAGTACCTACCCGCCTTAAGAAGCCCTGATTCGCCTTATCAAAGAGCGTGTAATCCGATTTGCATCCATTGTACCGGCAGGGAGGTTTTAAAATAATACAAGACGCCAGCTTCGGTTTTACCCTCACTGTTGACATCAAGGACAGTCGTAGCGAAGCATTTTCGTGACCTTTTGTATTAAAATTACATCAAATGGCAATTGTCATGGTTTGGTCAATACCTAATCATCCCAGGACCATATATATTTAAGTATAAAAAAACATATAATTATAAATAATTAATTAAACGAAATCAAGCTATGTTTATGACATACTCAATAGAAACAAAAATAAAAATTGTGCCATCCCAGCCAATATACGTCCCACTGCTGGACACAGGCCTCCTCTCAGAATGAGAGGGCTTGGGCCGTAGTTCCCACGCGGGCACAGTGCGGATTGGGAACTTCACACACACCATTGAATTGCTTCGCAGGTTTGTGCAGGTTTCCTCACAATGTTTTCCTTCACCGTAAAGCTCGTGATAAATTTCAAATGTAATTTCGCACACGAATTTCGAAAAACTCAGAGGTGCAGGCCGGGGTTTGAACCCGCGATCCTCTGCTTGAGAGGCCATAGGTCAAACCACTCGGCCACCACACGGCTTTCAGAAATATAATATATACTAGCTTTTACCCGCGGCTTCGCTCGCGTAGAATTCGGTTATCGCGCGCTGTTCCCTCGGGAACTGTGCATTTTTTCGGGATAAAAGTAGCCTATGTCACTTTCTGGCCCATAAACTATCTCTATGCCAAAAATCACGTTTCGACGTGAAAGACGGACAAACATACATACAAACACAAACATACACACTTTCGCATTTATAATATTAGTAGGTATGGATTTAACAAAATAAAAATAAAGTAAAAAAGCGTTCACAAGGTAGGTGTACCTTAAATCATATCTATTTGAAACATCGATATATATGTACTAACGTAGAATATATGTCAATGATTTGAAACTACTACTTCTTCTGTACTATTCAAAGCAAACACCATTTTCATTGTTCAACACCCACATCTGACCCAACAAAAAACCATATCAGTGAAGGGGCCTTCGGCCGATAATTTGGCCTGTTCCGGTCCATCCAAGATGGCGGATAATTTCCGGGTCGCACTTTGCGAGCGTGCAGTTGACGCGGGCGCCTCTTTGCGCCGTAATTGGTTGTGGCATCATTCTGCAGGGTTGCCACGCGCTGGGGAATCATTCTAGAATGAATGAATTTAAATTTTTGAATGTATAATTTTGTACGCCACTTTTATGGCATGATGTGACGATTTTATTGCTGTATAATTTTAAAACATGTATCACATCTATGTAAACGTACAATTAAGAAACAACATTTTCATTTAGAGGTATGCTAGGTATGCTGAGCGAGTCTCCAATTCACAACCGCACACTTTATCCTTCGTGTTTTCTATCTAAGTACATTTAACCCCTGTTTTATCATCCCTTTATTTGGCGGATAAATGTGATGCAGTCTCTCTGTGTGTGTCTGTGTGTGTGTGTGGTAATATAGTTAGTAAGTTAACTTAATTTTTAGAGTAGGTACCCTTCTTGTGTACTTAATATGTATTATAAACCTACCTAATTGTTGGCAATAAACGCATTTTATTTATTTCTTTTCTTTTTTTCTTTCTGTTTGTTTTGTTTGAATAGACGGAGACGCTGTTCGCCGCCAGACGGCGCTGCCCGACTCGGGCACAACGGCTGCGTTCAGCGTAATGCGTAGGGCCGTGTTGCACGACACGACACGGTGACCGTCTAAAATGGTCTCGCCGGAAGACCAGCGCTGGCTCCACCAAAGGAGTCCGCATTTTATGCTGAGGCGGGACCATTTCGGGCGCATATATATGTTTTTTTTTTTTGTATTTTGTAATCTCATTTTATTTTATTTCACTTTATTATTATTATATTTTTGTTCTGTATCCTATTATTTATATGTGTGTGTCCCGAATAAATCTTTTCATTTTCATTTTCATAGACGGCCTCACATTTATCCGACAAATAAAATTAAACACCCCCTTAAAACAGCCCCTTATGATAATATTGACATATCTTATGTTAATTGTGAATAAATGTATGTATTTTCTCTAACATTAACTCTCTCTTGTGGACTCACTCACTAATGAAACAAGCTTGATTCAATGAGTACTTAGCTATGTATCCTTCACTTAACCGTATTTTTATGAACATTTGCAACTGTCTCTTTATTAAGTCTAAGTCCTATTATAATGTATTGTATTGTATAAATTGTATGTGTGTGTACGTTTGTTACTTCTTCACGCTAAAGCAGCTACATGGATTTAGATCAATTGGTGTGCGATAGCTGGACATCTGGAATAGGACATTCACACGGAATGAGAAAAATCTCCAAATCTCGACCATGAAATTTCCCACCGTTGTTTAAATTGAAACGTCAATCAAATACCACGATGTAATTTTAAGAAATTCCGACGGGAATTTATTAGAATCCTTGAATTCCCATTCAGCTGCTGGCTGAAATGATTTAAGCCTTGTTTCTTGTCGGATTATTCTCAACGTTTTTCCGAACCGGTGGTAGAATTTTTTGATATTCATAAGTGATTACGCTCATATTTTGACTTTGACTTTAACGCGCGTAGCCGTGGGTAATCTCTAGTTAAATAAATAAATGTTGTATTAGAATTTCAAAACGTGGCAGCCCTGAAGCCGAGTACGCTTGTGCCCTAAAGTGAAGTGGTGGAATATGTTTTTATTGTAGGCTGGAATATTGATTCGCGATTGTTTTGTGTTGGGTGCGCTCGAGTGCTGTTTTATACGGTTCATTTGACGCTGATTTGATCTAAGTACCTAATGTTTGTTCTATTAGCCCCCAAAAGCAAAAAAAATGACATTCGATACCATTTGACTTAGTTACAAACTAAGCAAAGCTTGTATGGGTACTAGACAACGGATAAACATACTTATACAAATAGATGCATATTTAAATTATAAAACGTCCAAGTTCCTAGAACAAACATTCGTATTATTCATACGAATATCTGCCACGGGCGGGGATCGAGCCCGGGACCCCAAGCTTCGTAGTCAGGTTCTTTAACCAGTTGGCTAGCTGGTCGTCAAAATAGTATAGAATGGTATAGTGTTCAAAAGCTGTGAAAACGCCTGTCGGCTGGATTTCTCGACCTGTGACCGAAAAGCCGGGAATACACACGCCTTTAGCTGGCACACTTGCATAACAGTTGTGTGTTCTGTCAGATTTAGTTCTTCAACTAGCTACTAGATAGCGCTTGTTACCATACATGCAAATTTGACCATAGAGTTGCCACTCTTTTTCTATATTGGTACTAATACTCTTTGACCAATGACGAGCAAACTTCAAACGTCAAACCGACCTCGCGATACTAACGCCATCTAGCGACGGATCCATATTGACTCGCATAAAATCGATCTTCCGATTTTTTTTTCCTGCTACCGATTTGTAGCCAGAATCATCACTGTTCCGAATTTTTTACTTCATAATTTTATTTGTCATAAATTTGTACTACTATCAACTGAGGTCATAATGGTCACTTATCAGAATATCGTAATTCATAACGTTGTCACTAAGATATGTTTGTACTCATAATGCTGGTTTTCATATTTTTTTCTTTCATAATCATCAATTTCGATTCGATTTCAAATGCGTTGAGGTCTCTGTGTGCACTTAATCTGACCAGTGGTTTCCCCCACATTTAGCAGCATAACATTAATTGCCGTAATAAAAATTCGCATTACAGATTTGGCATAACATTAAACTGGTATAATCACAAAAAAGCATAATATTTATTTAGCACTAAATCGGATCTGTATCATTGAAATATGCATTTCATTATTAATATAACTTTGATTGTCATAAAATGAATTCATATAATTTTAAATGATGGTATTCGATGGATCAGGGCAAAACCAGACTCAGGTTAGGTTATAAGGTTATAAGGTAGTGCCACGAGAGTAGAAGTGGATGATTACACACACAATGACATGAAGAACTGATTGCATAAAAGGAGAATGAATAAAATGAATGAGTAAATGTCAAAATCCCGCTGTCATTACACAATGTTCATGTGTGCGTGACCTCAACTCTACTGGCACTACCTATACAGTGCATTGTCGTTATTTAAACTCTAAAAGCACGTCGGAACTTGTTTTTAACGGCAACCCGCATCATTGGCCGCCGAATTCAATCAGGGCTTATCATGCCCCGCCGGGTGCGCAGGAGTGGGCTATTGGCGGCCGCCCGGGCGTGCTATCGCCGGCGGCAGGCCTCGCGCGCCGCTGCTTCGCGTGAAATATGTCCTTTGTCTAAGACTAGCTTGCTTTCGCGGCTCTCCCCGATGAAGAACAACTAAATTTTAAACATGAAACTACCGTGAGGCTCACCCATAATTTATGATATGGTAACGGATAACACGTCTTAAACCGAGTTTAGCTCGACATGTTTCAGTCTATTTCGTAGCCCTTCTTCTCAGGAGCACGCGACTCGGCGGCTGCCGCAACACGCACACCCTCGCGTGCTCCTGAGAAGAAGGGCTACGAAATAGCCCGAAACATGTCGAGCTAAACTCGGTTTAAGACGTGAGTTATCCGTTACTCCGTCCGTCATTAACTAAATTTTAATACAAACTTTTTCGTTTAATTCAATCAGGTGTTACTTTCCTAACCCGTGACCGTATGATGGCTACGTTTATGCAAGGAATGCGTGTTCATGCAGTTCCTCCGTTATTCCATGCATGGATTAAAAAAAAAGACAATTGAAAATGTTTATTTCAATAAAAAATAGTACATTAACAGTACAATAAGTTTAAACGAAGACAGATTACAAAAGAAAATACATTTACAAAAAAAATACAAAAGAAAATACATTTACTGACTGTACTTTTTATTGACTGTAAGTACTTAATTTTGATATTTTTTACTCTTATATCATTACACAAGATATGTAGTTTTTCCTACTTTGAACTGGTTTTGAACACGTTCTACGAATCTATTGTAGGGACACGAATACTTTAACTTTTATAAATGAGTAGAATGTTAATACAATAACATATATGTTATGCCAATCCAATTTATGAAAACCGATTTCATCAAAATTCTTGTATAAACACCCACTGGATCGAATCAATAAGATTATTATTTATTCACTTTAAAATTCAAAAATAGTTACTGCTTTTTTATATGAATAAACAGTCTTTGGAATTAAATTTGTTTAGGCATGACGTATAAAGAAAGAGCAAATAAGAAACTATGTTTTTTTTTGGTATATTATAAAATATTATACTTTTGAATCTTAATCATAATTTTTGATTTAGGAATTTCGTGGCAATTTCGCGAAAAAGGCCAAATTTAAAAAAGTCTATAAATTAAAAGTTGCTAGCACGAAAGTTTAAAGACAGATCCGTACAGTTTCGTGCCTAAAAAAGTATTTTCTCACTTCTCCATAGTTCCCGATTCGCGACAAATCTGGCAAATCTCTAAATAACCTCCGCAATCCTGGAGGAAGCCAATACTAAGGCCTTGAGCCGATATAAAAATGCGCACCGACAATACCAAGGTCATAAAACGGGCTTATTGGGATATTGGCCCATAATTCGCAGTTTGCAGGATTTGCCGACGCAATAACGTATTTTTAGCGAGTGACGTATTGCTTGTTTTCGAAAGATCGGAGGTGATAAATTTTCATGCAGATTGTCGTGTTTTGTTTCTAATCGAATCGGGAATTGTGACCATTTCTATGAACTTTTCTTAAGTAGCTAAGTATCAAAAAAAAACTTTTGCTCTTCTAATGGCTCTTTTACATGTAACTTTTACTATTACCAGCTGTTTCGGAGAGAATATCATTACTAAGAAAACTGCGCTGGAAGAAACTTGACAGAAAGTCATCTTCTCCACCCACACATACAACGTTATGTTCGGTTCGGTAAGGTAAATCTCGGAGTGAAACTTGGGCTTTGGTTCCCAAATGGACCAAGTGCGAATTGAGAACACAAACTGTAGAAATGTTTCATAAATTTCTTGCTTGAGAAGCTTAAAAGGGTCATAAAAAGTAAAAGTGTTGATTGGTGGTGTCTTCACCCCTATTGCATAAAATAATCTCATATATGTTGAAGAAAAAAAGTTTATCGTTTTGATAAACTAAACCAAATCGAGTTCATTTCCAAACAATTCGCCAGATCAAAAGCTAGTGCAGCGCCACATAACTATCGACAACTGAATAAAATAAAATAAAAATAATAAAATTCCCATTTGGCGCGACATCGGGATCGCACGTTCGCGCCTCATTCCGTAGCGCGGCAACGGCACGTCGCTCGTTATGGGCCAGTGATGGGGCACGTGTCGATAGGTTTCACGATAAACTTAGATTTAATGTCGATTTAAATTTAACGACATCACTCTAAAATGTAGAATTTTTCGTAGGTATATTAACTACACAAAACCAAGGGAACACATTTTTGCATCCTTATTCTTTCATCGCTCGAGTTGAATATCTATTTTCATATGCATGTATCCTTGTTCTGTATGCATTTTATTATTTCTCTATTTTTATAATAAATTAACTTGACGTGGTAATTTTGTTTTTTTATAAAATTTGAAGAATATACACTGCAATAAAAACCTATATCGAACAATAAACTACTGAAATAAACGGTCCAAATCACAATTGAAATGAATGAAAATGTAAGGACATAAGTTTTAAGAATTTGAATAATTTATGTGATCATCGCCGATGCCGTGGTGGCCGAGCGGTTTGACCTATGGCCTCTCAAGCAGAGGATCGTGGGTTCAAGTACCGGCTCGCACCTCTAAGTTTTACGGGATTCATGTGCGAAATTACATTTGAAATTTACCACGAGCTTTACGGTGAAGGAAAACATCGTGAGGAAACCTGCACAAACCTGCGAAGAAATTCAATGGTGTGTGTGAAATTCCCGATCCGCACTGTGCCCGCGTGGGAACTACGGCCCAAGCCCTCTCATTCCGAGAGGAGGCCTGTGCCCAGCAGTGGGACGTATATAGGCTGGGATGATGTGATCATCTTTGAATTTTCCGAAGCTATGTTAACATAATATTGCTATATAATTTTATAAATTTAATTTAATCAAATTAAAGCCGACCTGATTTATCGATATCGACTAACAACTCCGAGCAGGAGCGACGTATTTAAAAAATGTCCATCAAGAGCGCGCGCCCGCACGTGCGCATTCCGCGGTTATTGCGCCACCGCCGCGTTCTTATCGGTAAATACTTACAAATATTCAACTCTGTTGGAGTACATAATGATCAAGTTTAAAATTCCTTTAAAATCAAAAAGATGGCTTGTAATACTTTTATTTTATGCAAGGTCAGATTTAGCTGTAATTTACATTAGAATTGATAGCTGTAGTACCTATCCTATAGACTCCTTATAGTGCAAACAATTATTTTATCCCGTAGAAACCCTTCCTCCTACCGTCTCAAACTATCTCCATACCAAATTTAATCTAAATAAAACTAGCGGTGTAAATTTGAAGAGGTGGTGAATTACGTTTATCGCTATCCTGAGTAACTACGCAGTTTTCTGGGATAACAACTATTGTAAATACGAGAACGACAAAAAACGTATTATATCAAAATCGAAATAAAAAATAACCATTTAATTTCGTGTTGGCATTTGTCGTAGAAAATGGAGTTAAAGAATGTTACAGGCTTAAAAATACTTCATTGATTTCTAATTTATCAATGAACTTGATTTTTTTTACCTGCTCTTTCACTATAAACGCGTGCTTTAGTAGCAAAGGAACGAGGTATGGTTTAATCTTTTAAAAATACATCAAAACTTTTCAAAGCTATCTATTTTATATAATCGTCTTATATCTATTCAGTTAACGAGTATCTACTAGATAATATAGACTAGATATTGTTTTCAAAATGTTCCACTGACCTTATCTTATCTTATCTACAAAATGATTTATATAACATTAATGTAATATTGATTGTAATTTAATTATTTCCTATTTTTTTTTATTGTATAATTATTTAAATTCATAACTTAAAAATTTGTATGCTGAAAGGCAAGACATGAAGGACAGGACATCAAATTATTGTACATCTATATATTCAATTTAATAATTGTATATAGGAACTCATGTTTGACAAATAAATTATCTTTATCTTTTTCACATACTTAACGAAAATAGTGATGTCCCCAAATATATCGATGAATTAACTCGACAGAAGCCGCATCTAAAAAATGCTATCACCGCGGCGCCCGCATTCCTAGTATATTGGCGCGCCGGATATCGAAGAACAATGCGCATACTTAGCAAGGGGTTACGGAATTTAGAAATTGGGACGGCATTTTTCGGTTTTCGGCGATATTGACAGGTGCATCGGTGTTTTCTATCGATAGCTTACAGTGCTGGATAGTTAGTTACAGCAATTTGTCTTAGATTCATATTAGGTACATACCTAAAGCAATTTTCAGATGAGAAAAGGATTTAATGCTATTGGTTGTGTAATGGACACATTGAAAATCTACTTTTTACTAAGAGAAAGAAATTATCAGGGCACAAACTCACTCCCTGATAATATTTCGTCTATTATTATTATTATTATGATTATTTCTGAACGCAAACGAAGCAAAAGTTAGATACTTATACAAACTTACCTAGTTTTTACCCAATTTATCGTTGCCTCGCGGGAGCTAATTATTATTTGAAAACTAAATGCCAATTTCATCCAAATTCGTTGTGCGGTAGAGTGATGGAGAAACAAACATCCAAACTTTTTATTAATAACTAGCTTTGGTCCGCGGCTTCGTCCGCGTGCAATTCAGTTATCGCGCGCTGTTATAAAAAGTAGCATAATGTCACTTTCTAGCCTATAAACCAATGCCGAAAATCGCGTCGATCTGTGGCTCCGTTTCAACGTGAAAGACGGACAAATTTACAAATAAAATATTATATATAGTATGGATTATTTAGCATGGTGAGATTTTACAAAAATCGATACTTCACCGCCCCTTCCCTACCGGCCGTCTCCATTCGCAGACTCCGTCGATCCAACATCCCGCTGTTCACTTATTGACTCTGAACTACTCGGTGTCACAACGTTCTATGTTCCTGTTATACGATATCAAAAGTCAACCTTCAGGTTAACTTTAATGTTTTTTTTTATATAACGTGTGACAAATTAGCATACGGGTCGCCTGATGGGAAGCAATCACCGCCGCCCATGGACACCTGCCAACACAAGGGGGGGGGAAGTTTTTTAAACTTAGGCGATTCTCACTCGTAGTTTATCATCATCATCCCAGCCTGTATACGTCCCACTGCTGGGCATAGTTTAAACAAGGTGTTAATTAAATAACTCAAAACC
This sequence comes from Choristoneura fumiferana, assembly GCF_025370935.1. Lineage (NCBI taxonomy): Eukaryota > Metazoa > Arthropoda > Insecta > Lepidoptera > Tortricidae > Choristoneura > Choristoneura fumiferana. The sequence continues at coordinate 1,513,002 of NC_133496.1, read as the reverse complement.
TGAAAGTAGTTCGTTCAAAATCGGGTGTAGAATCGATTACACTATATTCTAAAGCAAGGCCCGAATGCATAACAAAGTACAGTCGAACAAGTTAAATCATGAGCCAAGGTGGTACCTTTTAATAATCAATTTCACTAAGATTTCCTTGGCAAAATTATAAGATGTCAACATGAGATTAGTAGCACAAAGGTTCCTCCCTGGGTCATGATTCAATTTATTTATTTATTCGACTGTACAAGCAAACAATATTAGTGATTTTGCATTGAGATTGACTAATACTATAAGCTTGGTTGTTTTTTTAATTACTTTTTAGGGTTCCGTATTCAACCAGGAACTCTTATAGTTTCACCATGTCCGTCCGTTTGTCTGTCTGTCCCCGGCTAAGCTCAGAGACCGTTAGTATTAGAAAGCTGTAATATGGCATGAATATACATATCACTCACACCTATTAAGGGGTAAAATAAAAAAAAACTACAAACATTTTCTTTAGCGTAACTCCCATCTGGACTTAAAGGGGGGGGACGTTGGATAGGTCCATTGGGGGGTTGTCAAGACGATTTTTCGATTCAGAGATCTGTTTGCGAAATATTCAACTTTAAAGTGCAAAATCGAGCTTTGCCCCTCTCTAAAATCTAAACTGTTGGGTGGGAAAATTTGAAAAAGTCATGATGGTAGGTAGTTGTACGAGTAAGTATATTAAATTTATAAGGAAAATGATATAGGCTAAGTTTCCTGGAGAATTTATTAGTAGTTTTAGAGTAGGTAGCAGCATAAGGTAATGTACCTAAACTTGTAAGATTCCGTACACAAAACGAAATCCTTAGAAAAATATTACTTGGCGTTTCTGACATGGTCTTGGCCGGCTTTTTCACTTTGCCTAGTCTAAAAGTGGCGAAAGTAATGTTATTTAACCTAACTGTAGTTTCAAAATAGTTTATTTTATTTTATTAAAATGATTAGTAATACGCTGTTCGTTTCTTTTAAGGTGCTATGTTGATTAGGAGGATTTTTTGGTTCATTTTTTCGTCGGCATCAATAAATATATATTTTTCACATTTAATTTTGAGTCTGTTCGATTCCCAAACCAAGCAAGCCATACTTAAATTATAATATATATTTTAAGGTACATACTTTCACTTCATGCTACAATGTCTTGGGACGCCCTCTATAAGCTGCGATAATGATGATGGTAATAAAATACATATCTACTAGTAATTTTTGAAAAAAATGCGTTTTCAATAAAAATATCAAAATTGTGTGTACGTTTCTGCTATAAACAACGAAGAATAAAAGTGGCAAAAATAGTTGCTTGATAATATAATTTCTAAGATAACAGTAACACCCTGGTGTTTAGTGCTGGTATACGCCCGCTTACTTCCTTATCAATTGTCTGCATACAAATGAGTTACTTAGAAATATATAGTTGAGTAAAATCTTTATTCAAATGTTTTGCAAGGCTTTGCGATTTTTTTCCACCCTCCTTTAGAAACATTGTATTGAGACGGTAACGCTTTTGTAGTTTTAGGAAGAAACTAAAGGTTTGGTTTATGACTACCCTTTTGTAAAATTAACAAGTTTTTTGTTAAAATCTATGGCAAATTACAACATGGTAGTGGTTGCGAAATGGTATAATATTGGCTGTATTTCAAAGTAATATAATGAGTTCAGAAACTCGATAGAAGTGATACTTTTGTTCTTCTACTTTGATACAGTAGGTAATATCAAAATCATCATCATCATCAGCCAGAAGACGTCCACTGCTGAGCAAAAGCCTCCCCCTTAGAACGCCACAATGAACGACAACTCGCCACTTGCATCCACCGGTTTCCCGCAACTCTCACGTGCCAAAATATTATGAGACTATTACATACAATAATGAAATATATATTATTGTATTGAAAAACATGCCAATTTGTGAGTATGCATGTGTAGGTATGTACGTGAATAACAACAAGAAGTATTTTATTAAACAATTACCTACTTAGTGAATGAATACAAATAATTATTTAAACTACTATCTAAACACATATAATATTGGCCATTAATAGAGTTCGAGAATACTAGACATGTTTTTACTTTTAGTTTTTATTAAAAAAAAATAACGCTATGTTTTTTATTTATTTCACACTTTCTTTATATTCTTGTGAACATGGTACACGTTAAAAGTATTATAACATTTATATAATATATTTGGCATGAACTTATTATCACCTTTCAATTGATACCCACACAGTAAAAAAATAATCGCATACACAATTTTGAAATAAAATAATACTCTGTCAGTTTGACAGTTTTGACGAATCCATTGATAAGTAATATGTTGCAAATCGTCAAGCCGTTTAGGCTACAGAGAGGACCAAAGAAATAGACGTACTTATATTAATATGCTCGAAAACATAACCCTCCGTCAGCCGGGCCGGTAAAAACAACAGATACTTACCGACCGAGAATTCTATGATTCAGACAATAATACCTATTGTGTGTACTCACAATGACTTAAACTTAAACCTTAAAGAAATGGTGGGTATTGCTGCCCTTTTGTACTATTACCTCCCAAATAGATAATAATTTAACGTAAACAATGGAAATAACTGAAAAGCAGCTACATCGGTTTACCTGTTACCTACTAAAACTTCAAAGCAAAATTAGATAATTTTAAGTATCGTTTTTATATTTTAATATTTAGTTCAGAAGTGGTTTTTACACTTAACACTCTACGAGTATACCTACACCTACGTTGACATGTAGTAATTCACTAGGTACAGTCGGTTCCCTAACTTATGTATCCACTTTTTAACCCCCGACGCAAAAAGAGGGGTGTTATAAGTTTGACCGCTATGTGTGTCTGTGTGCGTCTGTCTGTGGCACCGTTGCTCTTAAGCGGGTGGATTTGAATGCGGTTTTTTATTTGAAAGCAAATTTTATAGCGATGATTTTTAGACATGTTTTATCAAAGTCGGTTTAGCCGTTTTTGAGATATTGAACTTTGAAGTGACAAAGTCGGGTGTTTTCTAACTTTTTGTTTGTTAGGTCAGGTTGTTTACTTTTTAGTTGTCTTTTTTGTCGGCATTTTTTTATTTTTGATGGCGTTTTTATTGTGTCGGGGGTTTTTAAATTTTAAATTTGTTTTTTATTTCATCTTTTTTAAACTGGTATATTTTTTTAAGTAGGTATACAAGTGTGTTGGATATCCTGGCAGCAGCCAGCTCATCGTGTTGCCACCATTGCATTGTATGTAGAATCAAATACTGATCAAAAGGAATCAAACACGACATAATATCTGCTATTATTTTTTTAAGAGTAACTGGTGTGCTGGATATCCTGGCTGCAGCATCAGCTCGTCGTGTTGCTACCACTGCATTGTATGTAGAATCAAATACTGATCGAAACGAATCTATACACGATATATCTGCTATCGTTTTATCGAGAATGTACCTACTAGTGTTCTGGATATCCTGGCTGCAGCATCAGGCCGAGAATTCCATATTCTTGCATAGTTATATAGCATACATGGGTGTTTCAAATCTTAGATCCCAAATATGTTTGAAAGTAAATTAAATTCCCATTATGCGTATATGATTCCTACCGCAGCGAACAAAAGAGGTGATGATCTTGAAACGGCTGAACCGATTTTGATAAAACATGTCTAGGAACCATCGCTAGAAAACCTGCTTTCAAATAAAAAAAAACCGCATTCAAATCAGACAGACACACATAGCGGTCAAACTTATAACACCCCTCTTTTTGCGTCGGGGGTTAAAAAGTGAATACTTATGTTATACTCAAAAGTTCTCACTATTTAGTTAGTTAGAATATCAAAAAATATTGGCAACGTGCCATAGGAACCCTATTAATGTGACTCCGCTATATGTCTGTCTGTCCGTCCGTCTGTCACAGGGCTCTATCTCTTGAGCCGTAATAGTAAGACACTTGAAATTTTCACAAATTATGTATAACTGTGGCCGCTATAACAACAAAATATACTAAAAACAGCATAAAATTAATATTTAAGGGGGGCTTCCATACAACAAACGTGATTTTTTTGCTAATGTCTAATGTTGTATAGATAATGGTACGGAACCCTTCGTGCGCGAGGTCGACTCGCACTTGGCCGGTTTTTTGCTGTTATCATAATCAATTGAACAGCGTGACTTCACGTGGTACTTCAACTGGGTATATCTTCATATTTTTTGTTATCATTAAAAAAAGAAAAAAAAATAGGTATCCAACCATCCCAACCTATATACGTCCCACTTCTGGTAGTTCCCACGTGGGCCCAGTGCGGATTGGGAACTTCACACTCACCATTAAATTGTTTCGCAGGTTTGCTCGCGATGTTTTCCTTCACCGTAAAGCTCGGGGTAATTCCAAATGTAATTTCGCACATGACACATGTAATTTCGAAACACTACAATAATTGATTTACTGTCATTTGGTGCAAATGGAAAATGGTCAACTCGAAATTATACGTCAAAGAAGAAAAATGAAAATTTGAAATACGTTAAAATGGAAAATTGACCATCCTGAATATCGTCGAAAATGGAGCCTTGTCCTATGGTATAATTACAAATTTTAATGTATGCCGAAAAAAAAGACCACGTACACTCAAAAATATCACGAATTGTAAATATTTATTTTCCGACCGAAATCATTTGTTTTGGGCCTATATATTATAAGACTTGATTTAGACAACATTCAGTTATTTCTTATTTAATTTTGCTCCTAATCAATAATGGACAATATTCCATTTGGGTTTAATTAATTTAAAACAAAAATTGGTTGTCAATATTTTTCAGCATAATAAAATTTTGACAAAATTCATTTTGGTTCATATTCAAAATGGTCAATTCAAGTGGACGATTATCAATTTGCACCGAATGACAGTAAATCCAATTATTGTAACGCAAGCCTTCATAGCATGTAAAGTTTTACCGACAAATCTACAAATAAATGAAGACTAGGGAAAATAACTTAATTTAGATTCAAATAATTCTGCCCTCCTGAGCCAAAAGGCGCTATCTCAAAAAAAACGCTTTTCTGTCATTTACACCATGTGATGCAGAATATTTTAAGCTAGATAGTATATAGTAGTAATAGTATAATAACTCAAAAGTTTTTTGAGATAGCGTCTTTTGGCTAAGGAGGGCAGAATAGACACTCGACATTATGTCACTGACAAAAAATTGTCACGTTGGCGAAATATGGGTTTGGTAGGTAGGTTCAGTTAATTGGAAATTTCCTTTAACATCTTACTCGTAATAATATTAGTATGAAATAAAGATATGTAGTAAGAAATGAACACGTTTATTTACACAATTTCGACATGCACGCATACAACAATAACCTAACCAACAGAAAGTAGGAAACCCCCGACTTTGTCATTCCAAAGTTCAATATCTCAAAAACGGCTACAGCGATTTTGATAAACTATGTCTAAGAACCATCGCTAGAAAACCTGCTTTCAATAAAAAAGGGGTTAAAAAAAGATATATACAAATACAGGGACGCAACCATAACTTAATCACTAACAATCGGGATGTAGAAATAGTTAAAAGTTACAAGTTTTTACATGTTTATTTTACTTTCATGACATTGGTAACCTACGTCGTGTGTAAAAATAGATTATAAATACTTGCCTAAAAATAAAAAGTACCTACATTAAATAAGAAGAGCAACATATGTACAAAAGTGAACTTATGTCTAATATATCCTTGTGTTAACATTGTTTTTTTTTTAACTACTTACAATAATATACAAAAAATATCAAATATGTTATTACAAAAGCAAAGAAAATAAAACTAATATACTTAATGTATTTTTAGCTCAAAAACCTATATCGTAGCTAAGTACTGAATTAAATACATTATTAAGGTAACTGCTGATTTTGTTATACAGAGTAGGTACGAGTGCATGTATCATAATAAACTGGCTGGTGCCCACTAAGTTAGACATCTGAAAGCTGGTAGACTCAAAAATTGTATGACACTGTTTTGTAAAAAAAAAACAAACGAAAATTAACTATATTTTTTATAATTTATTGAATCAGGCGTTACTTTGCGGAGGTCCATATCAATGAACTAAAATAACAACACAACAACAACTAACAACTGGTAGCATGGTGTACGGTTGTGTCACTCTGAAGATGAGCTCTGGTTGAGTTCGAAACGCGTCAGTGTAGTGTGGTGGTGGTGATAGATGGGTTTGTGTGATTTGTGTGTGTTCTTACAGTGTGGAGGTGGAGGAACTGCATGAACACGGCATATTTTGCATAAGCTTAGCTATCGTAAGGTCGCGGGTGAGCAAGGAAATTATTTTAGTACTGTTTCCTGTCAGTTGTTTTATTATAGTTATCTATCATTGAGCGTGGTTCAACTAATATGTCTAACACAGCTATTTCGTAGTATAGATTACCAAAACAAAAACTTAATTGCTTACAATGAAGTTAATGTGGGTAAGAACATTTAATACCTTCTTAATCACATCTCGGATTTAATGCGAACCTGTGGTCACTTGTAAATGATTTTGCTAGCAATAAAGTAATTAGTTTTCGGAAACCATTTACATATAATGCGTTAAAACATTTCATCTGACCACCGATGTGTCTCAACTAGAGTATATAATCGGTCATTTCGGAAGTCTCGGTCATATTAGTTCGTGACATCGACAGCGAAGCTACTTCTGTTTTACATTTATAATTTCTCATATTAAGTACAAAACCATCCAAAGCTTCTATTCTGGTAAGTAATATTTTATTTCTAAACTTGTTTGCCATTGTAATTTTTTTACCTGTGAAGCATGTCGTAATTTTTAATGTATCTTCTTTTAAAGATTAAACAATTTAGATTTAGATTTTTGTAGTTTATACAACATTATATCTTACACAGGTACTAGTTTTATGATTCAATTGTGTAGTGTTCATATTTTTCTTTTCATTATAAGCTAGTGTAAAGGTGTATACATTTTTTTCTAAAGCAATTAATCATAACAACAAACTCGAGAGAAACCTGATTCTTTGAGTGAGATATTTTATTGTAAGCGTTCATTACTCGTATTAGGGTTTTGATTTTACAGATACTAATTGGTTTTTATGATTGAGACTGCATTGCGCTGGTTTTCAACCCTAATTCTGTGATCTAAGACAACAATTATTTTTGGCTAAGTCCTAAAGCAAGCAATAATAGATATTAAACACCCAAGACTCAAGAACAAACATAAATATTTTAATCGATAATGTCTGCCCTGATCGGGAATCGAACCCGGAACCTCAAGTTTTGTAGTCTTCTTTGACTACACGGATGCCGGTCATCCGGTCGTTATATTATTATAAAAGTCAAAATACGAGTATCTTTATTTAATTACATAAGTTTAATTAAATAAATAGATAATAATAGTAAAATTTTAAAAGGGAAATTAAAAAAAAGTTATGAGAAGCACTTACGAGTGTCAAAAAAATCTACCACCGGTTCGGAAAAACCTCTGTTGAGAAGAATCCGGCAAGAAACTCAACATAGTATATATTATATGTATATAAATATTTTAACGGATTTACAATGTTGTTTAAAGATTACAAGTATTTAGCATAACTACGTACATTTTTTAACACAGTAGATTCGCCATTGGAAGTAAGCAATTTATTTCCAAATATCCCTGTCCATGATTATAATTTTTTTTTTAATAGCCTTAGATGTTAATGTACTTATTTATTTTTGAGTTCAAATATATATCTTAACAAGGTATTTAAACTTTAGTTAGCGCATTACTACCAAATTTGTTAACTTGCACAATACTCGTAAAGTAAACGTAAAAGTTATAATGACTAACGCATATATGCACGTTACTTTCAGGTACCGCAGTACCAACGGCAGCTTAGTTTAAAGGTGGAGAAACCTAACACCTACTTCTACTCTTGAAGAAGCTACTTCCTGGCCTTCAAAAGAATAAAGTATGGCAGCACCTGGTCCAAGCCGCGAGGAAACCACCCCTCTACTCCAAAACCACGAAGATGGCACCCCAGAGATTTACAATGAGGTAGCCGTGGTAGCACTCGGCCAAAGTGATGAAGAATCTACCTCTGATTCTAGGAACCAAGAAGTGGCAGCAGCACTTGATCCTGGTGATAACGAGGCTGGCCCTCACGGTATTGAGGAAGATTTGGTACGTGGTCCGAGACGACGTAGATTTGTACCCGCAGATCATTCCATTGCCAGAAATCGGACCAGAGACGGAGATCTTGGTTTGGGGTTCGTGATTGAAGAGATGGGTGACGATGGGGTACCTGTTGTGTCAGCTCAACGCGGGTACGACGTCGTCGAAGAAGACGACGAACTGACTGATTCTGACGATGTCGAAAGCGAAGCAGATTCGTGCTATTGTTCAGACGAATCTGAAAATGACCTCTTCCGTCCCCCTGTCCTGCTGCTCCCTGTTCGAAACATAATTGTTTATCATTGGTACAATTATCGGAACAGATGATTATAAAATAAGCGAACCAACTCCTGAAAAAGTCACGTTTGGTCTTAGTTACGACGTAGCTGCCTGTAAAGAAGGCATCTCTGCCTCAGCAGCAAAGAAGCCGCCGTAACACCTGGCCGGAGCCGAGAAGTCACTACTTGGCTCTATAGAAGAATCCCCGTAGATGTCCCCGGGCTTCGAAATAAGGTATATGATCTATTTCCATCTGTTTCACTTCTGTAACTTTCTTAAAAAGTAATTTTCTAATGATTCCTCCCGAAGACAACACAAATCTATTTTTAAAGAGCCTTATTTTCGTCCAAATTTTACAAAACCCATTTCATCTAGTTTTATAACATTGCTTATTTTGTATTTCTTCTAGGTGTCGTAGTAGGAGCACATAACAGCACCGGTGGTAGTAGTGCGCCGTACACCTCGCGTGTGTGAGTACACGCACGCAAGGATGAGCTGGCTCCCTGCTCCGGTACGTAACTTTGTTGACTTTGACCAACTCGTGTTTGACATGATAGTCGTTAGAATTACATTGTATAACGAAAAAGTATGTAACGTTTGTTTTCACACCTGTAGCATCTGGTCCCAGCCGAGACGAAGCTACCCATTAAGAAGACACATCCAAAATCCATAACGAGGTAGCTGCGGAAGTGCCTGGTCCTGATCCTGATAAAGAGGCTGGCCCTGTGATTGATTCTAACGGTGTCGGATAGCACCGAGTGTAATGTTGTGCCGCGCACTTCGCGCGTGCGTATACGCTACTTGCGCCCTAAGACTAGCAGGGTCCCTACCTACGTAGGTACGTAACTTTGTTTATTTGGACCAAACACTCGTATTAGGCATGACAACCACTCATACGTTGTACAATGAAGCAATATGTTGAAGCTGGCACCTAGTCTGAGCCGAGAAAAAGTTTGATCCAAAAACCACTAAAAAGACACCTCCGGGGTCCACAACGAGATAGCCGCGGCAGCGCCTGGCCAGAGCGGTGAACAAGCAACCTCAGATGCTAGCCATAAAAAGGCTGGCCCTGGGCCCGACTCTAACAGCATTGAAGAAAACCTAGTACGTGATTCTAGTCGACGGAGATTCATACCTGCAGATCATTACAACGCCGCAGATCCCCAGAGATGAAAATCTTGGTTTACCGTTCATATTTGAAGAGATGGGTGACAATGGGGTACCTGTGGTACCAGCAGAGTATGGGCACGATGTCATCAAAGAAAACGGGGATGAACTAACTAACTTTGAGCCAGATGTCAGTCCTGTCGAAAACGAAGTGAATTCGTGCCATTTTTTTATTACACGAATTTGAAAATATCCGCTTTCATTGCCATGTCCTGCCACTCCCTCCTGCTATCCTAATTCTCGCTACTGTTGCTGCGATATGACAGCACCGGGTGTAACGTTGTGACAATGGGGTATCTGAGGTACCAGCAGTGAAGAAGACGAGGATGAACTGACTAACTTTGAACCAGATGTCAGCCCTGTCGAAAGTGAACTTAATTCGTGCCATTTTTTATCAGACGAATTTGAAAGTATCCACTGCCATTGCCCTGTCCTGCCACTCCCTCCTCCAATTCTAATTCTCGCTACTGTTGCTGCGATATGACAGCACCGGGTGTAACGTTGTGACAATGGGGTATCTGAGGTACCAGCAGTGCACGACGTTGCCGAAGAAGACGAGGATGAACTAACTGACTTTCAACTAGATGTCAGTCCTGTCGAAACTGAACTGAATTCGTGCTATTTTTTATTAGACTAATTTAAAAGTATCCACTTCCATTGTCCTGTCCTGCCACTCCATCTTCCAATTCTTATTCTCGCTACTGTTGCTGCGATATGATAGCACCGGGTGTAACGTTGTGATAATGGAGTACCTGTGGTACCAGCAGAGCGTGAGCACGACGTTGTCGAAGAAGACGAGGATGAACTGACTAACTTTGAACCAGATGTCAGTCCTGTCGAAAGCGAAGTGAATTCGTGCTATTTTTTATTACACGAATTTAAAAATATCCACTTTCATTGCCATGTCCTGCCACTCCCTCCTCCAATTCTAATCCTCGCTACTGTTGCTGCGATATGACAGCACCGGGTGTAACGTTGTGACAATGGGTACCTGTGGTACCAGCAGTGCACGACGTTGTCAATGAAGACGAGGATGAACTAACTGACTTTGAACTAGATGTCAGTCCTGTCGAAAGCGAAGTGAATTCGTGCTATTTTTTATTAGACGAATTTAAAAGTGTCCACTTTCCATTACCCTGTCCCGCCACTCCCTCCTCCAATTCTAATCCTCGCTACTGTGGCTGCGATATGACAGCACCGGGTGTAACGTTGTGCCACGCACTTTGTGCGTGTTTATGCGCTACATGCGCCTTAAGAAAAGCAGGGTACCTGCTCTAATACGTAGCTTTGTTGACTTTAATTAGACACTCATATATATTAAATTAGTGACTTTAATCTATGCTTGGCAAGCACTTCCGTCTGAACGACCTCAGCAAGTCAGCTGGGGATCAGTGACGTCATAGTTGCTTTCACGGTGTTCTACCTTGGGATATAAAGAGAGAATCCTGTCCGAAGGTGCCAGGGGTATAGAATGACGAGCCTCTTAGTCCGTGGTAAGGAATATGAAACAAGTTTAACAATAAAAATCTCTCTGCAGATGCAGATGCGTGTGCACTGTTCCTTGTGTTGGAGATAATGCGCAAGAGTTTTGCGGAGATACAAGACATGCTCGCCGCAAGTGCGTATAATGCGGGCGGACATAGGGCATGAGCTTCGCGAAGATACAGGACATACTGACCATCCAGTGACCAGACCCAACCAGTCTCGACATTGCGTGCGCCAGACTGGTTGGGAACTACCTACAAGTAGTTACGTAGTAGTAAGACATACTTGTACAGACATCAAAATACTGTCTTAAATACGATTGGTATTCAAGTGTTTATTTTTTAATATTATTTATTGTTACTTTTGTAAGTTTTAAGGTTTCATTTTTTTATTTGGTATTACTGTTATAAACAATTGTAATTTTCAAAAAAGCTAAATTTATTTTTTTTACCTTAGTTTTGCTTCTATTTGTGTTACTTTATATTATTTTTTAAGTTTGTAGTTTTTAATGTTTAGTTTTAAATATTTTTTATTTCTTATGGATTTTAATTTTTTTCTTCTTTAATTATTACTAATTACAATTTTACACTATCGTAAGTCCATAAAATACTTTATATTTATTTAAGAACTTTCTTAGTTTTATGTATTAACTCTTAAATTAGGTATTACAGTTAAAAGTTAAAAAAAAAATAAGAAATAGATTTTGTGTTTTATTATTAACTAGCCATTACCAAGTCGTCGGTATAGCAGTAGATCTAACTAGGTAAATGAGATTAACATTATATCAAAACCAAAGCCCCAAATACAACAGAACAAAAAGGAACGAAAATTTCGGTGAATAACTGTTGATTTCGTGTTTACCTACTTTGTTAATATCTAAAACATTGAAAAATATTATCTGACACTGCTTTCAGTCAGTTTTTCCAGTTCTTAACTATCTTCTGTTTGAACTGAAAATAAATACTTTGCTCACCGGCGACCAATCTATGTACATAATAATGGAAAGCATCTTTATGCTGCCATGGCCGAGTAGAATATGCTGATGTAACAGCATCTGTGCAGGCTTACGGTATATTTGAACTATTTAAATTAAAATGCAATGATTTTATTGAACACCAATACATAGCAAGCAGTACAGAAAACAGGTTTATATATATGTAGGTCCAGAGATATTACAAGGAAAGCGATAGACAGCCTTATCACGGTTATCACTTTCCGCTTACTTTTGTAATCATTAAATCTAAAAAGTTTAATGAACAATTTTCCTCTAAAGATTTTCCTCTTAAACTTTATGAGGTGTCTCTTGTTAAACCATACCTAAACCATTCTTCTGCTTCCCAGCTGGTACGTCTAGACAGAATGAAGTAGCTACATCTGGTCACCGCTGGCTGTTCACAAACGTGTGTCGTGATGTCTATTTACTTCTGGCCTTGACCTCACCTGGTGATAAGGGCATGAAGAAATTTAATATCTCACTGGTTCAGTCACTTCATCGTCTTCTGTGGTGATATACATACAAGCTCGTGTGGGTCGTAGACGCCAGGAGTTCCACTTCCACGGCAGAAGATCGGCACGGTCTTTTGGCAGAGAATGTGGATGCGTTCTCCCGCCAGGAATGGCAGCTATAAGGGCAGAAACTGATGTTTTTGATTTTGTTGGTGGTTGATGGTGTCTGATGCTGGTTATTGATGGATTGCCGCAAGCTGAGAACTGCTGCATATCATTTAAAAAGATAGGTACCTACTAACAGTTTCTTAGCTAAGCTAAGTTGGACGGATGGAAAGACACACAAAGCGATATGGTGAAACTGAAAGGGTCCTTGTTAGGGCTACGGAATCCTAATTCCATAATTGATTTAGAAACAGCAAGAAATGATTACGTAACAATTGGAAATAGTCATTAAAATTGTTATGATTTACATTACAGGTTAATGATTATAAATACAACATTTTCCAATAAAACTGATCAGAATTGTTTTCCTACCTTCTCTAATCCTTAAATTGATAAAAATACGTACTAATATTATTAGACTGATAATATATCGAGTAACCTAGACCACTACGACGGACGGATGATCTGGCTAAAGCCATGGGTTCATGGTGAATTCAGGCCGCTTCCGACCGAAGCAACTGGAGGTCTGAGGGAGGCCTATGTCCAACAGAGAACATCTTACAGCTGGTATGATGATGATAATGATGATGATGGACCATTCTACCTTCTTTTATTTCCATTATTTAAGCTTATACATTTAAAATAACGACCACCGACCTGTTTACCGCCGCACTGTCGAAATTCTTGCCTTCGCTAGTTTTTTTCTCTATCTTCATCACAATGTTAACTTTAATTGAAACATAAATGTAACTTTAAGCTATTTCATTTTATATTAAAATACGTAAAAATGAATCTGGTCTTAATCGGGCGGCAGATGCGAAAGGAATAAGCAGATTTTGCCCGTAAAGAGTTTAAATTACCCAAGGAAAACAAATATATGAATATGATTATAGTCTATAGGTTATTTTCTATACCGGTAAGGCCCCGTTTAGATTGTTCCAGTAGAATCATTCCAGTAGCGGGGCTGCGGGGCTTTCAAGTTACAAGTGACTACAAAGCAGTGTCAAGCAGAAATGATAGTAGTATAGGTAGTGCCACGAGATGGCAGCAGGATTTTGACATTTAATTAGTTTCTTTGTTCAGAATCAGAATCGTTTATTTTCTAGAATACAGTATTAATGGTGTTACAATCTCCTTGTCCATTGTATCTAAGCTGCATGCAGGCGTGAATATTATTGACACATTAAACAAAAATCACATTATTTTAGAATTATAATTATTATCATTAAAAATATATTCGTTTTTACAGGTCTAATGCCCACTAATAGTCGAATTCAAATGAAATACACATTCCATAAATACATTAAGTTAATTGAAATTACCTAAAATTAACATCACTCGAGATTTGCCAAGTATTCTTTTACACTGTAAAACATTTATGTTGTAGCCAATCGATTACTCATTCTCCTTTTGTGCTATCAGTTGTTTCTGTAGCTGTGTGTGTAATCATTCACTTCAACTCTCGTGGCACTACCTATACTTAGTTCACCTAATGCGATCGCTGAACTTGTTTCACACTTCGGCCAATGAACGCCGTCTTCACATTAGTGGTAGCACCAATCTAACTGACATACTTTTTATCAACTGTCAAATCACGATTCTCCCATAGATTTTGTGTGGCAATAGTTAGTTGTGACGACACTACTTTGCCAACTAAACTGCTAAAATCGACTATTTATTTGTTTTAAAACAATTTAAAATATTTTTTAGTTGCAGTTAAGTGTTCTTTGCACTATTACTGTCACCGTATATTGCACGGACGATCATCTTAGTATAATTGCCCCATCGTGCTACTGGAATGATTTCTCTAAAATAATGTAAACAGGGCATAATAAAGTAATAGGTAGTACAAAGGCTGAATACGATACGCTCATTGGTTCATTCGAAAAGTATACCCTTAAGCCGCTTTTACAATGTAGAAAATATTACGCAAAGAAAATCGATGGTATCTTTTTCATTATAAAATTATTCTTTTGCCTTAAATTATTTATGCTTATGAGAAATATTACTAATGTGTACTTTTGTTCCGCACATAGAAATCATGTACATATTTTATTATTACCTTACGGAAAAAATTGTGACTATGTATTCAAAAATAAATTAATGACATTCTTAATCAATAAAATGTTGTTGTATTAATGAGTTCTCAAACGATAAATCTATATGCACCGAAGAACTTCATTTGCGTATTTTATAGTAGGTGTAGAAAGTGACAAGTCCATCCATCTCAAAGTTAGTCAATACTACTTGTTTATTTTCTTTTGTACAAAACTCGTAAAGAGTTTACACACATACATACAAGTCACATATACATACACATTCAGAAATTCTGCCCTTTGAATCCTAAGGACGGTCTCTTTCGTCAGTCTCACGAGACAAAATAATTTAAGAATTCAGCTTTAATAAAACCTTTTGAGAACATAATATTACGCTTTGGTATTCGGCCTCTTGATACCAACTTAGTACTTTTGAGGTTCTGATATTATTTTTAATGATGTAAAACGGGTAGAACGAAATCATTGCGAGATGAAACTTACCCACTAGTAGTGATATTTGCTATTCTAGTACTCTTTGTACAGCCTCATTTACATTTGTACATCATAGCTTTCATCTTTTTACTATTAGTTTTGTAAAATCAGTTAAGAAAGTCTGCAATATTATTCAAAATAAGTACCTACTTACTAGTTATATCTATTTGGTAAGTGTTCAGTTATTTTTTAACTCTGTAAACTCAGTTTGTTATTATACTAGAGTTTAATTGCGGCTTCGCACGTGTTGACCATTTGATTTGGTAGTTACAATTGAAATTCCGGCATTTTACAATATTCCCCTGGCCCATCAGACGGCTCAGATACAATATCCCCCCAGCTACAATAGCCCCGGGTCACCCTATTACTTACTTTCTCTAACCTCAAAACTTTTTTTTCAGGAATCGAATCTTGAAGCTATGAAGTGTAGTTTGCCTTGATCTTGGCCGGGAAATCACCAGCAGTGTTGGTGCTGACTTCTTAGATGACGAAGATCTCATCATTATAGCTTATTTGAACTTTGAGAAAGAGAAAGATGTTGATCAAGTGGACGACAAGGATGTTATAATTGAAGAAGAACAGAACAATGATGACGAAAGTAAAGCAATCGACTTTGATTACTTTGATATTTTACAAGCGATGAGATAGTTTCGTTTTTATTAGATGGTAATTCGTTCGTCGCTGGTGACACTAGTATAGGTAGTGCCACCAGAGTTGAGGTCATGCACACAAGAAAATGCCATGTAATGACCGCGGGATTTGGACATTCCCTCATTAATTTAATTCATTCTCTTTTCATGGACTCTGTTCTTTTTGTAGCTGTGTGTGTACTCGTAGGCATTAACTTCAACTCTCGTGGCACTACCTACTTCTACGTGTCATCATCTTTATAAACATTCAAACAACTGTATATTGTAGGGTCTGCTTCATTTGCGTTAATGATTGTTTATAAAAAAATTAAAAGGATTAAAGACAAAACACATAACAGTTATTTAAAATAATACTTTGTAGTAAACAGCTTTATTTAGCGTTAATTTCTCCACAATGGTTTAACTTTTCTGCAAGGATTTCCTCCTAAGCGAATTTTCTGATTACTTATTTTATTTTATGAATTGGCTTAAGTTAGATTTAGGTATTTATAAATATTTAGTTAGTAATTCTGCTTGTGTTGTTGTTGTGTTTTTTTTGTATTTGTATTTTGTGATTTTTTACATAGTTTTAATCATAAGTCATAATATAAATAGTCATCATGCCGTGCGGTGTCGGTCGAGAATAGCCACTAACCCATCTTCCCGAGGGTGTCGAGGGCGACTAAGGGATAAACCGGAGGATGGTCAGCAGCGTCCGTGAACTATAACTGCGGTCGCCAACCCGCCTGCCAAGCGTGGCGACTAAGGCATTTTCCCCCCAAAAATACCCACCAAATCATGCCCAGACCCATAGTCCCCGGCGGCCCTGCTATTCCTGGCTCCGGTAGCAGCCACGGTAACGGCGGGGCAGGGGGCGCTATAGTTAATCACCGGCAGAGACCCGTCTAACCTAACCTACCAAAAACGACAAGATCGCGGGATCGCGGTGGATGCAGAAAGAACAAGACCGGTCTGAGTGGAGAGCCTTGGAGAGACCTATGTTTAGCAGTGGACGTCTTTCAGTTAACATGATGATGATGATAATTATATTAAAATTTAATCTTAAACTAAAAATATTGAAATATTGTAATGTCGTGTATGTGCCGATGTGTTTTTGTTGCATTTTATTTTTTCTGATCAACTGTTAATGCACCACCTGCTGTGAACTAGTCCTTCCTTCTTTCTGTAAAAAGGTTGCCTGGAAGAGATCGCTCTTGAGCGATAAGGCCGCCTAATGCTTACCTTGTAATTTTCTCTGTGTACCTGTTTTCTGTATCGCTTACTATTTCTGGTGTACAATAAAGAGTAATTGTATTGTATTGTATCGATTTTGAATCTATATTTTATGAACAACATCTGACCATTACTATACTCGTACAACGCGAAAAAGCAGTAAACCTTATGGGCGCCTGCCTGCAAGACATTTCAATGGCGTACCTATGACGTTCCCAATCCTACATTTTAGATGGAGAGAAATGTTATTATAAAATTGACGACTTTTTAAACGACCAATTCTGACATAAAAATCATGCATTAATGGACATTGTTATATGTTCTTCATTGTTATTATTTTCTATTCGATATTGAAACGCTAAAATCTTTACTTATTTAATAATGGTAATTAATAATTAGTAATAGTAGTAAAATTTACATCTAATATTAACGTACATTGTATTAACATGAAATAATTGATAAAGACAAATTAATGTATAATTAATAATTATAAGTAAGTAACTGACATTCTATACCCGAACAGGGTTTCATGTACTGACCATCTGTGTAATGACCATCTTTGTAAATGAACATGAATGAATAAATAAATGAAATGAAATGAGGCCCTCTCATTGTATTAGGCCTATGCCCAGCATTGTGACGATAGCCTCCGTGTCCACCAGAGATGTGCTAGGATATGTTACGAGGAATGTGTTTTTCATGGACCAATAGAAATGCTTCAGAGATGTGCTGCACGAGGATAGATGAAAACTATTAACTATGAACAGACAGATAATAGCAGTACAGTCGCCATATACTGATGATCAAAAATATCAAAGCATGTAATGTAATGTAATGGAGTGCACGTGCCGATATTTTTGACCACCTTGGTCGCTCCTAAATATCTTATGGAGACTGTACACCATGTATGTTTAAGGTTTATAGATACTCGTAGATTTAATAAAAAAAACAATAAGTATACGAAGTAGTTTATTACACTGTTTTCTTTGCATATGTAAGTAAATAAAGCAAGCATTGCGTACGTACCTATATATAATTTGTAATGGCTAATTAAAAACAGATTTTGAAGGCAATTTGGTTATCTTGATATTAAATAATATGTACAAAAGATTGATTTACTGAAAAAATTAAACAATTACAAACGTAAATTATATTACAATGAAAAAAGCTTTTTTTACAGTGGAAAAAACCGAATATGTTTCTTGGGGTAGCATTTGCAAGCAGATACAAGTAAGTAAACTTTACCCCAAGTGGGTGGGAAAAATACACAATGCAAACTGAGCTGATTTTCTAACAATAGTTACAAACGCACCAGTCTCTATTATATAATATGTAAACCTAGGAAAATAACAAATTGAGAAATTACTATTAAAATATTACTGTTCAAAGTCAAAGTCAAAATATCATTATTCAATTTAGGCTACAACAAGCACTTACGAATGTCAAAATAAATCTACCACCGGTTCGGAAAAAACCTCTGTTGAGAAGAATCCGGCGAGAAACTCGACGAGGTATTTTTCTTTAAACGAATTTATAATATTATAAATAAATGATATCTATACATCACAAGTATTACTATTACCTACTATTACAATTAGAATTAATATAAAAAAACAAAGTGACAAAAACAATAGATATCCATGAACAACAAAACCAAAACAAACTTAATCTACACTTAAAACACAAAAAGAAAAAAAAACTGTTCCACTGAAGTACATCACTTAACTGAAGTCCAGGATATGAAAGTCACCACACGGTCCTTTATAAGTGAGACTCACATATTCGCTGTTTAGATCAGCGATGGACTGGTCATCTATTTGGTTGAAGATGCTAGGCAGTGCCATCATCCCCCAACCATCCAGCCACATCATTATTTCTACACCACCAGGTGCATTGGTGGAATATTTTTTATAACACTCCCTTATTTGTATCGGATAATCGATCGGGATATGTTTAAAATTTTCCCAATGAGTTACAATGGCGCCTAGTTTGTTTAAAGTCCTGATAGAATGATCAATTTGAATAAAACGATCCATTTTGATTTTAAGGATGATTAGCTGTTCTATCTTAAAAGAACTGCTGCGATTCAGCCTTTATATTGCTTGTTCTCCCCACTTCTCTTGGCTTAAACAATGTTTAATCGTTTTAGAAATAAGAAAAGTGCCGGTAGAATTAGAACTAACCACACCATCATTATTTAAAGATTATAGGCACATTTTGTGGTGAACTTAAGCCGAGTTCAGGCTTGCAAGAAAAAATCGTGCAAGTTGCATTCGATTGCGAGGCGGTAAAGCCAACGAGTTTGTAGTGGTCAATCGAGCGCCGCAATGTAATGCAACTTGCACGATTTTTTTTCAAGTCTAAACTCGGCTTTAGATAAACTGATAAATTAATTGTGGTATAAAACAGGATTTAGTAACTAGCAAAGAATTAATTGGGAAACTATGAAAAAAAAACTACGCAGTATGAGGAAACAGGACGGCAGGGGATCTGCTGTGGCCACAGAAATAATAATAAGAGGATATTTATTATTATTTCTGTGGCTGTGGCCGAGCACTCAATGGACTCGGATTCGACGCATTATATCCTTTGATAATATCATATTTGATAAGGTGTCTGTACTTGCGAGAGAAAAGTTTTTCATTCCGCGGAAAGCATAAACGGCTGCATCTTTTGATTGCGTTGGCTTAGAAGTTTGATTTTTTCATAGCTTCAAGGGACAGTAGACCTCAGTATTTGATATAAATTTCAGCTTGATACCTCCACGCGTTCCCGACGGACAAAAAGAAAGAATATATTTAAAAGTGATCATATAAGGGTTCCATTTTTTTCCTTTTGAGGTACGGAACCCTAAAAACTACTAGTGAACAAAACTTGAGGAGGACAGGTATAATGATTTTTCTATTCGCTTAAAGAAAAAACAACAACAAAAATATTAAATTCATCTAAAAATAACATAATGACTTAAATTTAGCGAACAAACAAAAACAAAAATGAAAAAAACAAAGTCATGAAAAACAAAACTAAAACAGTAATCTAAATCAAAAAGAAAAAAAGAACTGTTCTGAAACACGTGACGACGACCTGGGGAGAACCTGACTACGAAGTTTGAGGTCCCGGGTTCGATTCCCGGCCGGGGGGGGCAGATATTCGTATGAATAATACGAATGTTTGTTTTCGGGTCTTGGATGTTTAATACGAGTATGTATTTAGGTATGTATTTATATAAGTATGTAGATAGGTATATCCGTTGCTTAGTATCCATAGTACAAGATATCCGATATCGGGCCGGACAATGTAAAAGACAGGTACACATTTTATACATTTTACTTTTCCCCGATATCGTATCGTCGTCCGATACCGATATCGGATCGGATAGTACGAAAACGCTCTAATTTTATTTTCACTAGTTTCACATTCTTTTATATTCTGTGCAGGTGCACGTTGTAGATGTAAACTCACCCTTGGACCTCACGCGTAAAGCATTATTTTGCTTTACGTTGGAAATAACTAAAAGTATTTTGTTCTTAAACGACGGTAGTTGCAAATTATGTTTGATATTTTAAAAAACCCGTTTATTAGACAACGGACAAAGCTCGCAAAGACGCGTTGCTGCCAAATAAAAAAGCAATTGAAATTTTTCATTTTTATCACAATAATGTGTAAGTTGTAGTCAAGCAGTATTTTTATCAGGAGAAATTGCATTTAATATAAGGTAAGAGTTGGTTTATAACTTTTATCGCATTTTCTTAGGCCGTCTTGCAGGAAAAAATAAATCTAGATTTAGTAGTTAATCCAGGCTTAAGCGTGACAATTCCATACAATTTGACACTACTACACTGAGCTTAACGCTAACTCGGGATTTATGTGTTTCCAGCAAGTAGCCATTACACAACAATATAAATTTCGATATGTCATCCAGTACCGTTACGCAAAATTCGAAACTTTAGTGTCGACACTATCATTTAAAATGTTGCATCGTTCCATGGAATTCACCATTAATAATCATGTGACAAAAAAAACAAATGTCATTAATTCCATGATTACAGCGAAACATGTTATTAAAGCTGACTGATACTACTACTGTGACTAAAAAATAATCTTGCATGTCAATTATTATAGTGTTAACCTAACCAATAAAAAGTTGTCACTTCAAAGTTTAATATCTCAAAAACGGCTAAACCGATTTTGATACAACATATCTAAAAACCATCGCTAGAAAACTTGCTTTCAAATAAAACAAACCGCATTCAAATCGGTTCACCCGTTTAAGAGCTACGGTGCCACAGAAAGACACAGACACACATAGCGGTCAAACAACACCCCTCTTTGCGTTGGGGGTTAAAAAACCAGGCATAAGAGGCATTGTTTTGATAAACACGGCACTTCTAGTTTACAAACTGATGGTTAATATACCAAAATTAAATAAGTACTCGTATAAGACCGTGTACTTTTTATACAAACAGAAATAAGGCACCAAGATGTTCTATTTAGTGCTATGAAGCCGTGACAAAGTTAGAGTATAGTACCTATTAGCAAATCGTAACATTTTTTTAGATTTTTTTTGACGTCATGTATCGACATTTACACTGCGTGCAAATTTATTTTGTTAAGGAAAAATTGAAGTCGTAATTTTTTATATAAGATGATGAAAGTATAATTATTAGGGCCTTTTCTAAGCCCTTAAAGTTTGTGGTAGCAACAAAAATACCAGTGGAAAATTATTACACACTTAACGCGACGTTGTAGAGACACTTACTTTGTAAGCTGATAATTGTTTGGTGATCACATAACTTGATCAGCTGAATCCTTACCTGGAAAAGAAAAAAATACTTTAGTTTTATCAACATGATACTCTTAAGTCTATTTAGTATATAGCTATGCTATATTTGAGGATCTTCTTAACCTATATAACTGTGTAAGCCTCTTACAATATTTTAACTAGGTTAATTTCTCAGTAGCTCAGGATTCACATTGTTTGATCTGTTAATTATTACTTTCAGAAGTTTGATAGATATTATAAGATACTCGAAAATACCATTCCCGTTTATTTACCGCTAATGATGTTGAAAATGAAGTAAGTAGTTTTAAGTTCAAATTACAATGCATGTTATGAGTATGAGATTTGTATCGTACCTACTGTACACTTCTTCGTTCCGAATTCAAAACCTCTCTACTTGCCGGAGACTTTTGATCATTGTCTGGCTTTTGAACTTTTTAGTGACTTTTTAAAGGTTTCTAAATGTGACTATTACATTTGTTTCTTAATAATCGTTTTATTTATATATTTTTTTATATTGTTTGTTTTGTAAATGGATAATATGTGATTTTATTCTAACCTATGTTCTTGTTGCTGAGGTGAAAAGTTGTATGTGTCACACGAGACCAAAGTTTTTTTGCATCTCGTGTGTTTGAATCCCTCACTGCTCTCAGGATTCTAACCTAGAATCACTCGCTACGCTCGTGATTCAATTATACAATCCTTCGCTTGCTTGGGATTCAAATTCAACACTCGCACCAAAAAACAACTTTGCTCTCTTGTTGCACAAATAACTATTAAAATCGGTTCTCAATTGGCGAAATTACCGCGCAACAAACGCAGAAAAAAACATACAGTCACAGTACAGGTATAGTAGTAGTATAGTAGTAGAATTGTGAACCTCCTCCTTTTTTTGAAGTCAGTTTATAAAGCCAAACATAGTTGTTCCTATTGTACTTTAAATTCAGGATATGTGAGAATTTGACAAGCTAAAAACAACACAAGCTATGTTTAATAAAACCAGGCTTTTCTATCTACATGTTATCTAATTTTATCGAAAATATTGGCATAAACCTGTTTACGACCCTTTTAGGCTCTCTTGTGAAAGTTCCTAAGGAAATGTTGGTAAAAACTAGACCCAATGTTGCTTGGACTTGTAAACGGTTGAGATCGTACAGGAACGGGGGTCCAGGTAAACTGGACATTGTAAAAAGCTTCTACTAAGTTGTAAAACAGATTGTAGGTTTTAAGAATGCCAGATGATCGTCGTAAAGTTGGGGGTTTTTGTTTACTACGCCGAGGCTTATAGGACCCTAGCGCATCCGGTTAGAAAAGAACAAAAGCAGGTAAAAGAAAGGATTTTTTTTCTATGTTTAGTTTCATCAGTGGACGTTTAATGACACGTGAGTTAAAATGAGCAGAAATATAATTTTATCTTCTATAATAGTTTGAACTTGATTACCGGGGAAACCGACTGTCATAAATTATTTTCGTTTTTGAAAAACCTTAGATTTCATGAAGCAACTCATTGCTAATAACAAAAACGAATATTAAGAGAGGAATAGGTTAAACCTAGGCAACCATAACTTTTGAATGTGCCATTGGCACCGAAAAATAACGATGAAGTGACCTTCACCTTCTACATTTTCAGGGCAATGAATAGCACCAGAAACGAGGTATTTGAGCCGCCGGCACCACCCTACTCCAACCTGACCGTGCGACGCGCGTTCATCGTGTGGCTACACTGCGGCCAGACCAACAAGTTCAAGGACGTCTGCAACTACTATCATGTGCTTGAGAAGATGGTAAGTTCATCCTTGTTTAAATAAAACCCAGAGGCGTCTTTAGCCCATGTGCAATTATAACTTTAGCGCCATCTAGGAAGCGCGCGGTCAAAATGGAATAGACAAAGTGCCGCGGCCGGCGCCCCTAACACCGATGCGCCCGTGTGCAACGCACACCCTGCACTATAGGTAAAGACGCCTCTGATAAATTCGATAACTCACGTCTTAAATCGAGTTTCTTTTTAACTGGATGGTAAACGAGCAAGTGGGTCTCCTGATGGTAAGAGATCACCACCGCCCATAAACATCTGCAATACCAGGGGCATTGCAGATGCGTTGCCAACCTAGAGGCCTAAGATGGGATACCTCAAGTGCCAGTAATTTCACCGGCTTTCTTACTCTCCACGCTGAAACACAACAGTGCAAGAACTGCGCTTCACGGCAGGATTAGCGAGCAAGATGGTGGTAGCAATCCGGGCGGACCTTGCACAAAAGTTTAGTTTAGTTTCGTCGAGCACTCGCGCGAGAAGACCGGTGGCGCGGCCTCCCAGAGGAAGGAATGAATTAGCCCGAAACATGTCGAGCTCTCCGTGCTATATGGCCTACCCACTCATATGCACACGCACGCATACGCACGTGGTATATGGTTCTGCGGGTTCGCGGTGGATGCAAGCCGCTGCCAGCCGAAGCAACTGGTGGTCTATGGGGGAGGCCTATGTCCAACAGTGGACGTCCTACGGCTGAGATGATGATGATGATGTCGAGCTAA
The DNA here is from genome assembly GCF_025370935.1 of Choristoneura fumiferana. Classification (NCBI taxonomy): domain Eukaryota; kingdom Metazoa; phylum Arthropoda; class Insecta; order Lepidoptera; family Tortricidae; genus Choristoneura; species Choristoneura fumiferana. The sequence goes on along the minus strand of NC_133496.1, from coordinate 1,488,613 downwards.
ATTCGATTCAATACTTGGGTTATTCGGGTTTATTTCATTAAGTATGAGTGAGTCTCAAAGTTGTACCTAAAGGTGTCATTCCTATGTTGTCGCCAACTCGTGAAGTCATGACTGCGACCGGAGTCCTTATTGTATTAACGCATTCGAAATCACAATCGTTTTTACCACTTTCTTCTATCACATGTGTAGGAAAAAGGCAGAAAGAGATTGTCAATGCAACCGCAAACCTCAAAGTAACCGTTGGGGTAGAAAAGTCCTCGAGTGGCGACCACGAACCGGAAGACGAAGCGTTCGCAGGCCTCCCACCAGGTGGACTGACGACATCGTGAGAGTTGCGGGAAACCGGTGGATGCAAGTGGCGAGTTGTCGTTCATTGTGGAGTTCTAAGGGGGAGGCCTTAGTTCAGCAGTGGACGTCTTCCGACTGATGATGATGAAACGTCAGCGTGTTATGTAGATAATACAGCATCGAGTCGCGTAACCTACTGTTTACATTCGCCAACATCGGAGTCTCAAACAATTTTCTGATTTAATTTCATCTGAATCGGTTAGCAGTGAAAAGGTAACAGGCAGAGTAACTCACCCCCGTTCCCACTTGTCGGGTGTCGGATCCGTTTCGTGTCGGGCAAGTGTGAAAAGCTTCATATAAAATGTTCTGCCACTGGAACATCCGATTAAAATCAGCGTCCGACATCCGACAAGTGGGAACCAGCTCTTACACGTTTATATTAGTTTTAACATTGAAAACTATTTATTTGAAAGTTACCATTACTCTAAGTATGGCAGACTTCGCAAAAGGGATTTTTTCTAACCTGTAACTTGACGATCTTCCAATAAAAATATTTATCTACGAGTATAGTTCTTATAAGAATCTATCAGGCTATCTATTAGACAATATGTCTGCATGCTAATTACCAGTAGCGTAGCTGATTAGATACCAGTCACTGCATATTAGCACTATTTATAAGGCCACGTTTTACCAAGCTCACTGAATCTAATTAATTCGTCTCTAACTTCACGTATCTTTGCAGGAGGAGCGGCTACCACCTGAAAAGCGGACCAGAAGCCGCCGTCACGAGCTAAACCTCTTCACCAACCGCCCCCCTTGTTCCATCTACCTTAACTCTCATCACCCCTCTCTGTACGACAACTCTGAAATCAACGACAACTACACCACCAAAGTCGAAGCTATCAGAAACGACAAATGTGTCTTCAAACTCGATGGTTTCAGAAAGTTTTGCATAAAACAAAGCGCGACTAGAAAACAGATCGTCGATACCAGTAAACTTATTAGAGATCACTGTCAGGGTCGTAATATAACTCTAGATCAGTTTCTGATCGAATTCGAGCAGTATGCTAAAACGTGTAAACTATGTGACACAGTGACAAACGTATGGGGTTATTTACAAAAGCAATTGATAAAAGACGAGATGACTATGATTTCTAATTGGCCCGTTAGCTTCAGTTTTCTGGATGATGATGAACTTCCTTGTGAAAGCTTTAGAAACACTGATGACGACAAACACTTGGAAGCTCTAAATATTCCAGTGAATGGTTTGAAAAATCAGAAAAAGCTACTTCACAGTATTAACGTTTTGCCAACCATGATTAGTGAAATTACGTACAATCCTTGGCGTGTGGACAAGAGGATTTGTTGATAAACCTGCCAGTTTCCAGCGTAAACATATTATTGCATTTTGTTCATCAGTTAGAGCGCTTTCATTATGTAGGCGTTTTTGTCGTGCCCTTTACAACTCCCTTTACAATATAGCTATAGCGCTAGCTAGTGACCGCCGCGCTTCACAGTATCTGTAGGGCTACTATTAAATTCAAAGTTCGTATCGTACCGTCCCTCTCGCTCTCGTATTAAATAGTATAAGTGTCAGAGGGACCGCACGACACGAACTTCGAGTTTCGTAGTAGCCCGTCTGCCACCGCTAGCTCGGAGCGCTGCAGTTGCTTCTGTCGCGCTACTTAAGGGGCTACCCGAGGTTTTCATCGATTTTTGACAAGTTTTGAATCGTATCTCCTACTTTTGCACTACAGATAGAATTATAGTCAAACGGCTATCGGTTCTCCAATCTTTTATCTACATTTTTGTCTACCGGATTTTGAAAAAAAATGAATACTTAATTTTGTATGATTGTTTTAAACATTGTCAAAAAAAAACACTTATTTCATATCTCTTTTGACGTAAAAGATCTAACATATATATGAAATCTGCATATTTGGGTTCGTCTTTGACGTCTCTAAAAACTGGTCGAGGGTTTTCATTTGAAACTAATTAACCCAAAAGTTATGGCCAGAAAACCAGTTTTTTGGTCTAAAATTGTTCAACTTTGATGCCAAATATCTCGAAAACAATGAACTTTGAAGTAAATATGGGATACTATTTTGCTTAAAACCGTTGCTGTTAATATAATAAGCTACAAAAATCATTAAAAAACTAACGAATTCAGATCGAAGGTCATTGGGGCATGGGATCCCCTTAAATATGTATGGATACGAGTCGCAGTACAGTCGCGCGACAAAAACGCCTACATGCGCAAGCGCTCTTAGATTCAGGACATCTTGGAGACGTATTTATTCTTTTTTCAATCAAACAAAAAATGGCAAAGATGAATTGCGTCAACGTTCGAGACTGAAGTTTCGTAAGTTCACGCCGTTCTCACAAAAGTCATGGGACCTACAACTTTCAACTATCTATAATATTCGTAATTTTTTGTTTAATAGACAAAATAAAAAATCTCTGTCCAATATTTCCTGATACAGATCTATTTAATAATGTTTTTCCATCGTATTCTGCCGGATATATTCGTATATATCTTGCTATCTCAATTAGCTTTAGTAAATTTAAGTAAGCTGTTGATAAATCAAGATAAATACGAACTTTTACAACAAAATACGACGGCAAAACATTATTCAATTCATCTGTACGTAATCTAACTGACCGCACTTGGCCAGATAGACTGCATTCCAAATGCAACGTAACCAACCGCAACTGCTCTGCTTATACATTTTTATCGCAGTCAGCGTGCAGTTTGCATGCATTTGTGCCGACTGCAATCAAAGTCAAAGTCAAAATATCTTCAAAACAACCACCGGTTCGGATAAACCTCTGTTGAGAAGAATCCGGCGAGAAACTCAATGAGGTATTTTTTTTTATATTTTAAATATTATTAAATGATGTCATCACAAGTATTTAACACAACTTTATTTTTAACACAGTAGGTTCGCTATTTGAAGGGATCGCCAATGCGGATCTGAATTAAATCCATGGCCAATGGAACTGCAATGACAAATATATGGACAGTCAGCAGTTGGCAGTTACGTTGCAGTTAGAATGCAGTCCGTCTGTACTGGCACTTACAATATTTTAAGATACTACATACTAGCCTATTTTTTTGCATAAAATCATGCGAAGAAAGCTTCAAGACAGTATCCCAGGCTAGGTTTAATTTAAATTTGTAAATCTGACATGAAAAGGTAATTTTAACGCAAAACATATGTTTTAATTTGTATCGTGATGTTATTTTTAACATCTACGTGGGTATCACTTAATATTTTTAATACCCAGTTGACATAGACGATACAGATTTAGTTATATAGAGAGAATATTTTTAGAGTTTATAGCTTAATAAAGTAACTTAACTAAGTTACAATGCAGACGAGACTATGAGAGCAAATGAATGTAATTTTCAAGTTGTGAGTTGCGTATTTTCAATTGCGTAACTTCTGCTGCATTTGGTTTCATACAAAATCCAGTTTTTGCCACATAGCGAATAAAATAATGGGAGTCCTGTACGAAACCAAAACTACGCGACCAAAAATACGCGACTCACCAAAAAAATACCTTCGTTTGGCCTCACTATAGAATAAACCCTTGAGATATTAAGGCGAAGGCTAGACGTACAATAAATATTGTGGTCTACAGATATTTATCACATACCGGGTGTGGCCTGTAATACGAGCAAATAATTAAAACATAGATCGTCCTCGTCAAACTGAACAACATTAGTTCAGCGACTTTTTAAAATAATGCAGTCTTCGAATTTTCCTTTTTTCATACAAATTAAATACCTACTGCTATCAATGTAGGTACGCCATCCTAGAACCCAACTGACTTAGCCTTTAGATTGCTTCTTCGAATAAACGTAAAAGTGTAATGAAAATTAAAAAACTAATTATTTTTAAAAGTCGCTGAACTAATGTTGTCAAGTTTGACGAGGACGATCTTTGTTTTAATTTTTTGCTCGTATTACAGGCCGCACCCGGTATTGTGGTATTTACTGATCGTGGTAGTTTAGCGTATTTGAAGAATGTGAATAATTATGAAGTAAGAAATGTAAGATTGAAAATCATCAGCATGGCTCATATTGAAGGATCGCAGTATTCATTGCACGTCTAGCCTTTGCCTTAAATAAGATTCTAAGTAATGTATTGACAAGTGATAAGGACAATGTTCACTAATTGTTAAAGTTTTTGTGTTAATAACGCGTTTAACACAGTAATTGTCTTGTATATGCGTATCCTAAAGCTACTGCTAAGCTATTTGTCGAGTCGAAGAACCTTCACATTGCATTTGCTTGTTCTTTGTATAAATTCACACAATTTAAAAATTTTAGAAACTTGTGTATAAATACAGATCATGATAAAAATACAGCTCCAATTGTCAACTCAGTGTTTAACAAGATTAATTGGAGTTTTTATTCCTCATATTTCAAATTCAATAGAAGTTTTCAACACTTTCGAATGATGCATTGATTGTTAATGATAAAAAAAAAACAGTTATCATCATCAATCATGACTGTTAATAAACAAGCACGAATAGCTAAGTTTCAATAAGTATAGATCGTCGTATTCTTCTAGCAAGAATACAGATAGTATCTTATAAGAATTTATAATTATGAAAGCTAAATTGTTATTTAATACTTCACAGAAATAATTCTTACTGGTAGTCTAAGATGGGGTTTTGTAAGTTACAAAATGCACTTAGAATTTAAGGCCTTTCTATGGTACATTGCATTGGGATTGACATGTTTCAAATCAGACCATAGGTTGGAATAAACGATGTCAGTATGAATGTACAGTCAAGTTCATAAACTTGTGAGCAAAAATTTGTTCAAAAATATCTGAACACGACTCTATTGTTAATGGCGTATAAGCGTGTTCAGATATTTTTGAACAAATTTTTGCTCAGAAGCTTAAGAAATCGATTGTAACACTAACTCTGTATCTATGGCAGGCGAAAAAACGAACATTGAAGAATATATTATGTCCGCTGCTCTTAGTACAAACTTTCAAAGTAATGGCCTGTTAGTGGTCACCCAAGACAATAAAACTTATTGTACCATGTTTTAGAATGACGTTGAAACATGCGAAAGGTTGGCCATAGTAAGTTTTCTCGCCTGCCATAGAAGCAGAGTATAGCTGCACACAAAATGTAACCAATAGAAAAATCTACAATACGCATAAGAAACACAAACACAACGCATTTTGGGAAAAACGTGGAACATGCAAAAAGCAAGAAGTTCAGTCACCAAATGTTCTTTTTGTACGTTCCATGTGTTTCACAATGTGCGTTGTGTACATTTTGCGTGTAGTTTACATTTTGCTCCCAAGCACTTATAATGTTGTTAAACTTATACCGGGTGTGGCCTGTAATATGAGCAAATAATTAAAACATCGATCATACTCCTCAACTCAACAACATTAGTTAAGCGACTTTTAAAAATAATTAGTTTTTTTAAATTTTTATTACAAACTCACAACATTTATTGACAAGAAAAACACACTACATCACAACAAAAACACAGTAGAGTAGTATTACACTTGTAAGTTTATTGGAGGAAGCAATGTAAGGCAAAATGTTTGATGTTTGTAACGTGACAGGCGACGTCAGTTGTGTTCTAGGATGGCGTACATTGATAGCAGTACGTAATTTGTATGAAAAAAGGAAAATTCAAAGACTCCATTATTTTTAAAAATCGCTGAACTAATGTTGTTCAGTTTGACGAGGACGATCTATGTTTTAATTTTTTGCTCGTATTACAGGCCACACCCGGTATACTTACTATCTTTAAAGACTTTTAAGGATTGCTAAGCTGCAACAAAAGTCAGTATAATGCTTTATATGTATTATTTAAAGAGTTTAGTGACATAAAGAGACAGTAGACTATCTACTACTAGAATTTTCGATTTTGATGACAAGTTTTGAATATTTTAATAAAAAATCATTTTTGAATATATCTTGTTTTACTGTTACGACGAGGTCGATTCCTAAAATATTCATTGTTTTGTAAGTACAAATGTATTTCAAAATTTGAACATCTTCTCTTCATTGTGTTTCATTTAGCATTGATTTGTATTTTTTATTTATAGGTGAGGTTATCTTCAACAGTGGACGTCCTGCAACTGATATAATGATGATGATTATGCTTAAGGGCGTAAGTTTGACAGTTCTCCCTAAAGAGACATTACGTGTTCTCTGTTTTGTGTCTATTTGTATGTTTACTAGTGTGTAGGTACTTTAGGTAAGTAAGATTTACCTATGTGGTCTTGTTTAGGTATTATAGGTACTAGCGGGACCGAGCGTGCTAACTCAGCTGTAAATGCATAGATGGCGCTACCTACAATTCGGCTTAACGCTCTCATAAAACAGATACAAAACAACAAAATGGCGATGTATATAGGTACTATTGGGAGCGAGCTTGCTAGTTCGGCTGGGACCGTATAGATGGCGCCAACTAAGCCACGACCTCATGATTAAACAGATGCTGCACAACAAAATGGGGAGGTGCCTTTTCTATACCTATTCTTTCGTTAAATTTATTTTTGCTCGCATGAAATTGATAGAATTGGATATTTATATTATTTATTGGATTGGGTTAGACAGTATAGATCTTAATTTATTCTAGGCAGTGCCTGTATTTTGAGTGTAAAAATTTACTTGACATGGATGGTAGGTACTTTTTAGGTAGTGCCACGAGAATTGAAGTGAATGATTACACACACAGCTACACACTGATTGCATAAAAGGAGAATGAATGTGTGATAGACTTTTATATTCTTTTAAAACGATAACGGTTTTTAAAGAATATAAAAGTCTCACGAATAATTATTGGAGTAGACACATTAACTTATATATTAAGAAGAGTTCTATCAGGCCACATTTTTAATATTCATTCAATTTTTATGGAATAATCGAGAAAAGCTATCAAAAATGCAACGTTGCCAGCTCAGAGGTATAAACGCTCTTAACCGTCCCTTTTTCTGAGTAATATTAATATTATAAAAGCAGATGACACGCGCTTACTAGTGTTGTGTAAAACGCTCATTTCGAGGCTTAAAGACTCGAACCTAAAGACTCTCGAGGCTTAAAGACTCGAACCTAAAGACTCTCGAGGCTTAAAGACTCGAACCCTTAAAGACTCTCGAGGCTTAAAGACTCGAACCCTCGAGGCTTAAAGCTCGAACCCTAAAGACTCTCGAGGCTTAAAGACTCGAACCCTAAAGACTCTCGAGGCTTAAAGCTTCGAACCCTAAAGACTCTCGAGGCTTAAAGACTCGAACCTAAAGACTCTCGAGGCTTAAAGACTCGAACTAAAGACTAACTTACTCGAGGCTTAAAGACTCGAACCTAAAGACTCTCGAGGCTTAAAGACTCGAACCCTAAAGACTCTCGAGGCTTCACGACTCAAAGCCCGCAAAGACGGTTTATTACACTCATACGCATAAAATAAGCCAATTTAATTCCCAAATATAGTCGAGTCTTTAAGACTCTGGAGTCTTAAGGGTTCGAGTCTTTAAGCCTCGAAATGAGCGTTATCCACAACTTTTAACGCGCGTTTACAACTACATACCATTTTATTCAGATCGAACACATGTTTAACGTTATTAAAACGCGCGTTAGCACGTGTACGGCCTGAATAAAATGCATGTAGTTGTGCGTTAAGCGCTAGTCATCTGAACGTAGCCTTAAAGCGTTTTATGAGCGCTGAAGCGATTTAGATAAAATTCGGAACAAAGATAACAAACGAATTCTTGACAAGCGCAATCACGGGTAAAAGCTAGCATTAAATAAAACAAATATAAATCTAAATTAGTTTATTGTTTATAAATATTAAGGTAACATTAATTTTGACCGAAAAAAATTTAACGAACACAATTCACAACATAAATTAAAAAAAAACAGTTTCAGTTTAAAATTATTTACATAGCACTTAGTAGGTACATATTTATTGTAACAGGCAGTTTCTACAGAATATAACGTTAAATTCAATGTGCGCTTTTTATTTTTATAAAAAAAACATTTCAAATTCCAAGTATCAAGACTACAAATTCTGCTAACAGAAACCAAAATCAATTTACAATTAAACGAACACGTACAATAATGAAATGAAAGGAATAAGTGACTAAACTACACACACACACACACAAAATACACATAAAACACACAATAGTTTTTTTATATTTTGTAAATTTTTAGAAGACTTTTCAATTTGACGTGTACCTACGGTTTGGGTCTCCTGTGACCCCCCTTCGGACCGCGCCTGTCACCTGGGGATTCTTAGCACCCCTTGCTCCACTGTTACCGCTACCGTACGGTACGGTACGGTAGACGGTTGCGGACGGTGTACGGATGGCGGTATGGAGTCGGGACATCCTGGGGGGGCTGCCGGTTGGCGAGCGCGGCAGTATAGGACGCGTTATCCTTCCCACCACCGTCCACCATCCTACTGCCTGATTAGAGAATGCTTTAGACAAAAAAACATAAGCCTGCTTCGGGCAGTCGGGTAAAATTTAACACAAGCACCAGTGTCGCCGTTCTTTTAAAATATTGAACAAACTGGGGTCAAAAGCCATCCATTTGGAAAATGGGAGCGGCCTATTCAATTTTAAACAAACTGTAAAACCCATTGTAAGAATTTAAAACATAATCTCTATCGATGATCCGATCCAAATAACGGAATGTTACAGAAAAAAAAAACACAAATTTATTTGTGAAGTGAAAGTAATAATTGTGGTTAATGGTTGAGGGATGGTGCTGCCTGACGTTTTCCACCATAACGCAGCAGCTCTTTTAAGATAGAACAGCTAATCATCTTTAAAATCAAAATGGAGCGGTCTATTGAAATTGTAAACACTGAGCGCAATAGTAACACATTGGGAAAATTTAAAACACATTCCTATCGATTATGATCAAGATAAAGAGATGTTACAGAAAAAAAAACAAATAAACCTAGTGAAGTGGAAATAATGATTGTGGCTAATGGTTGGGGGATGATGATACTTCCTGACATCTTCAATCATAACGCAGCAGCTCTTTTAGGATATAACAGGTAATCATCTTTAAAATCATAATGGGAGCGGTCTATTAAAATTTAAAAAAAAAATTGAGCGCAAAAGTAACCCATTGGGAAAATTTAAAACATATTCCGATCAATTATCCGACCAAGATAAAGAGATATCACAAAAAAAACACAGATAAACCTGGTTATGTGGAAGTAATGATTGTGGCTAATGGTTGAGGGATGGTGCTGCCTGACGTCCACCATAACGCAGCAGCTCTTTTAAGATAGAACAGCTAATCATCTTTAAAATCAAAATGGAGCGGTCTATTGAAATTGTAAACACTGAGCGCAATAGTAACACATTGGGAAAATTTAAAACACATTCCTATCGATTATCCGATCAAGATAAAGGAATGTTACGGAAAAAATCACAAATAAACCTGGTGATGTGGAAGTAATGATTGTGGTTAATGGTTGGGGGATGGTGTTGCTGCCTGACGTCATCAACCATAACGCAGCAGCTCTTTTAAGATAGAACAGCTAATCATCTTTAAAATCAAAATGGAGCAATCTATTCAAATTTTAAACAAACTGGGCGCAAGTAACACATTGGGAAAATATAAAAAATAAACCGATCGATTATCCAATCAAGATAGAGGAATGTTACAGAAAAAAAAACACAAATAATCTTGGTGATGTGGAAATAACGATGTAGTTGGATGCTTGGGGGAAGGTACTGCAAGGCTAACATCTTCAACCAAATTGATGAGCAGTTCATCGCTGATTTAAACAGTGAGTCTGTGTGGTTTCAAGTCTCCAGAAACGACTACTTCTTGCTTGTATCTTAGGCCGTCCAAGTCTTACAGCTAAAATACAAAAATCGGAAACGCTATTTAAAACAACTAAATATACAGATTTTCCTTATCAGATGATGTTTCTCTAAGAAAATGGAGAACGTCAAGTTTCAGTTTCTTTATAAGTTTGAAATCTCTCGCCAGTTTTACTTGCACAGCATTCTATGGCCTGGAATTCTGCCTTTCAAGAATATTTCCAAGCTTCACGTCACTTCTGCCACCTCATTCCGCGACGCATGATGGGTAAAGCCAGCTGGAATAGCAGAAATAAGTCGTTAACTTACACCTTGATGAGATTGGCCTAAGATGTTAATCAATACTCAATTCTTAAGGTATAGCTCAATCGATAGATCATCATCATGTCAGCTGAAGGCTCACCCCAAGGCCCCAAGGCTCTCCACTCAGAACGGTCTTGTGCTTTTCGCATCCACCGCGATCCCGCGATCTTAACCAGGTCGTCGCTCCATCTTGTTGGAGGCCTACCGACAGCTCGTCTCCCGGTCCGCGGACGCCATTCGAGAACCTTCTGACCCCATCGGCCATCAGTCCTGCGAGCAATGTGCCCCGCCCATTGCCACTTCAGTTTCGCAATCGATAGATATTATTGACGATATTATACCGTATTATGTTAATCGTTAGTTCTTTGTTTTTTTTATGATCTTTGAACACGAATAAGAGAATGATTTTCTTTTGTTTTAAAATTTTGGGGTGGACATGCGAAAAATGTACCTAAGTTTTATTTTATTACATTATTTTCGTGTTCGACCGGGGATATAACCTAGGTTTCATCAATCAAGTGCCCTAACTACACTAGGCTATTCAGTCATAACACTGAAAGTCTGTATTTAAAAGTTCTGAATTAAATAAAAATTAACTTACCAATATTGTTAACGCACTGACATTCTATGTTTTCATTTGAGAGTTTAGCAAAATGATATTGATCTCATGTTTTAAAAGTGGAGGTAAAGGTAAAGACATCAGCCGTATTCTCTCCATTAAAACTAGTTGAAGTAAATAATGACTTAGCAGACTCTAGTCAATTTGAAGAACGGGTATCTGAAAAGGAAGATACTTTTATTAACGGACGAAAAAAAAAACAGAGGAGGTTCTCAACTCGACGCGTATTATGACCACGTATAACTTTTTACAGAGTAATCCCATTTTGATAATTATTTTTATATTGAGTAGGTACCTTGTACCTTGAAGTTGGTATTATATAAATTTGGAGTTAGGAGTTTCTTGCCGGATTCTTCTGAACAGAGGTTTTTCCGAACGGGTGGTAGATGTTTTTTGACATTCATAAGTGCGTGTTATAGCCTAAACTGAATAAAGATATTTTGACTTTGAATTTTGGAACAAAATTACCCGAAGGGCGGGACAAAGTGTAAAATAAAAACTTTTTAACATGAAAATGAAACAGTCGAAAAAACTGAAAAGCAAAAAACAATAAACCTTTTTCTCCTTTCTCTCCTATTTAACCTTTATCTAGGTACTAGTTTGAAGTCGGTGCCTCAGCACGAGCCAGCAAGAGTGATTGAAGCCATTATATAGTATGTAGGTGAGGTAGACGACTATACGAGCAGGCCCATTCCTATTAAGGTTAAATAAAAAAAGGTTTATTTTTGTTTTTCTGCTTTTTTGGCGGTTTAATTTTTCAATAAGGTTTGTTAAAAATCTCATTATTATTACAATTTTTTTTCAGTGACTACCTACTTTTGGTTGACTGTAGGCATTTGTCATCCTAATCTACTTATGTATACGAGCACTAAAGTTGAATCAAAATTAACTTGCAAGATTTGAAACAAACTTTTTAAGCCAGTGTCAGTAGACTTTGTAGTATATCGTATATTTGTATTATTGAATGCACTATAAATTTTGCAGGTGGTAGGACCTTGTGCAAGGTCCGCCCGGATTGCTACCACCATCTTGCTCGCTAATCCTGCCGTGAAGCAGCAGTGCTTGCACTGTTGTGTTTCGGCGTGGAGAGTAAGACAGCCGGTGAAATTACTGGCACGTGAGGTATCCCATCTTAGGCCTCTAGGTTAGCAACGCGTCTGCAATACCCCTGGTGTTGCAGATGTTTATGGGCGGTGGTGATCTCTTACCATCAGGAGACCCACTTGCTCGTTTTCCATCTAGTCGAATAAAAAAAAAAAATATCTGCCCCGACCGGGATCGAACCCGGGAGCTCAAGCTTCATAGTTAGGTTCTCTAACAACTTGGCTGTCCGATAATCGATTATTCGAATTAGTTTATTTGTAAATAATAGTTTAGGTTTATAATATTTATTTATTTTTGTGCATTGAGGGTACACCAAACGTCCGACTATTTAAAGTCTGAAGTAAATAAGGGAATTTGTAATGATTTCTTCAACACGTTTTATTCAAATCAGTTTATTAGTTTTTAACAGTCTTTGGATGTCTAGAATCATCTGGTCTTTGTTTTGCTAAATTGACTGTTTTGAACTTGAATTAGATAAGGCAATCTAAATAACATCATAATGCCAAAATTAAAATATAGTCATGATTGCGAGTGATTTTAATTATTACAATTTAAATAAAAATCATGGCTATTATTATACCCATTTTTGATATATGCTTATTTCGGCTGAAGCATTAAACAATTACAAATCTGACATTTAATTTAACATGTTTATTTGAATTTTCGGAAAACAAGAGAATTTTTATATACTAAACAGATTTTTATTTCATTTCAACTAGCGCGAATTGCACTGATATTTCAGAAGTCAAATGATTTATTTTTAAACAACAGTGAAATATTAGAATCACTTTAAAAAGAGCAAGAATAAACATAAAACTCACCTTTTGCTTCAACACCTAGATAATTATACTAGGAATAGTGAGATTAAATAATTAATTATGAACAATCTTCGTTATGTCCTCTGTAATTTCCAAGAAACGAATGCTTCGGGTACCCCACTGCTCCTGTATTTAAATATACCAACGTAAACAAATTGAAATGTTCTAGAACAGCCGTTATGGACCCACCACATTCGCGCGCGATGCATCGAAGTCTGCAGGGCTACTACGAAACTCGAAACTAGAAGTTCGTATCGTACAGTCCCTCTCGCTCTCGTATTAAATAGTATGTGTCAGAGGGACCGCACGACACGAACTTCGAGTTTCGTAGTAGCCCTGCTGGGCCACGCGCGATCCATGAGTGTAGTCCGATTCATATATTCTTTATGTAGATTACAGTGGGTTTTTGTCCCGTGACTAGGAAGGGATCCACAGGGCAAGGTTTGATAAGTGCGTGATTGCTGACGCTATGAGCTCGCGGAATGAGGCATCATTGTCTTGGAACTTGAAATTATATTCTTTTTCACAACCTCCTTATGTCACACTGTATAGGTGAGGGTAGAAAGAGAAGGTTAATGCGATCGCAAACGTCAGCGCGTTACAGAATGTGGCCTCTGGACGTTTTCTTTCTTCATTACTTCTGAAGCCAGATAACCACTGTATGAGAATGAACAGAGAAAAGCGTTCAGTTCGTGGCCTCATAATTTTGCCTCCCTGGCCTTGTACTTAGTACAGATAGTTCAAATATGTATTTAAAGAACACGTCTTGCGGACGACTCACGTGAAATGTATATTTATACGCACGCACGCGCACAACTCTACTACGAAGTTCGAAATTAGAATTTCGTTTCAATCTGTCCCGCTCACTCTAATAATATTTAGCACGAGAGTAGGTGGGACGGTACGATATGCACTTTTCTTTTGAACTTCGGATTAGCCTACTATTTTACGTACTGACTCACACGCGAGTGTGGAGGCTCTTTTAATTTACTCGTAAATGATGACATATCTGGTAGGTATAAATAAACTTACCCCAGGTCATACGATGTCATATTAAGTTATTACTAACCATGTTCTGGATGTTGTTTATTTTTTATAGTAATAATATCAGGTTTTATGATTATAATTACCTATATACCCTCATCTCTTATTTGATAGTGATAACGTTTATGAGTCAGATAATGTTTTACCTAAAGTAGCTATAGGTATTTATTCGCAAATGGTTTTCTTGACTAAGGGCCTCTCCTCCAGTGCCTTTTAGTGATTTGTCTTTAATCACTAAGTAGGTATAAGTTAAAAAAATGCCGTTACCAATGTTAGCGAATAATTCTTTTCCTTTTCACTACCTTACAAAAAGAAAGGGACACGATAAGCGTCGTCTTCCATACATCACGCTGAACAGGTTGCAAAAAGACCTGCTACCTGCTGGCGCTAGCTCCGTCACTCATACACCAATACAGTAAGACAAGGACGCGTATAGCGACAGTGAGTAGCGGTCAAATCCCGATATCCTGTACTGTATTACTATGCTACTATGTAACTATATCCAATCTGCGTCACTACAGATGATTCACTGTTCATTGCGCGATCAAAATGCCTACCACCCAGTGGTTGTTGAAAAATACGCAGTGTATAGCAACACACGCCGTGTCATCGTTCCTACTGTCTCGTTCCCGCCGAGCCGTGGTTTGTATCTCAGTACCTGCGTAAGCGCCGAGTGGGAAACACATTATAACCCGCTTCTCAAGTCTTCCACAAAAATAAAAATAATGGCGAATCAAGTGTATAAAATGTATGTATGTTTAAAATTAAAGAAACTGTGAGTAGTGAAAAGGACATTTTAACCAGCGATATATTGTGGAATAAGAATAAAATTAAAAAAATACTTAATCTGTAATATTTACAAGCGTGAATTCCAAATCAATATAGTGTCAATGTCTGAAAAAATAAGTAAACAACGCTGTCATGTCAAAATTTAAATAAAAAGGTAGTTTTGATATTGGATTGAACCAATCATCTTCTGGGACTGAGTTAAGAAGAATTTTAAAATTTGAATATTTACATTACATTACATAAATTTCCAAGCAAATTTAGTGATCCAAGAAGCTAAAAGAACAGAGTATATTCAAGAAAATACAAAGGTAACTCTTGAAGATGGAGACTACTATGTCAACTCCGGTGAACACGATAAGTCGCGAAAACTTAACTGTGCTCATAAGGAACAACATAATTGTACAGACTGAAGAATTCGCATCAGATACCGAAATGGTAAGCTTCTATAGAAGAATATAAACTAAACTAGTTCTCTATCTCTTACCTTTTTCATTAGTACCTCTATTGCTTTATAAGTTACATAATGTTTTTAATTGCTGTGATTTAGGCTAGTTGTGCGTGTGTCATTTAGGAATTCGCTACCTGTTTGTTTTTGTTTTCATCTAATTTTTATTTAATGTCCAACTGCATTATTATCTCAAGCAATTCGACGATCAAAAATGTACCACAACACGTGTGAATAGTGCTTGATACATTTTTGCGTATAACAAGCACAATAAGCATGTATACCTACTTGCCCGATCAATTAAAATGAATCATTTTCAATTTGATGATGCTGATGGCCTTGGGTTTTCAAATATATGCATACTATTACTGAGTCAAAACATCAAACTTTTCTAGAGTATCCATACTTTTTTAATGCGTGTATTTATTTGGCTACATCTTTACACGTTAATATCCTTGAGTCAGGCCATGGTGTTTTAGGAAACCATTTATGTTTTTTTCACTCTCCTAATAACTTGAAAAACATGTGGAAGGAAGGATTCCCAGGCTATTGTTTTTAAATTGTGTTACCTGTGTGCTACCTGATCGAACCTTGATGGAAAAAACGTTCCTGTATTATGTTCATGGGTTCGATAAGAGTAACCCAGGTAATGATTCATTGTTATAATTGCTGGAATTTCATACCTACCTAATCCCCTCTCAATTTAACTGCCCAAACGGACACCCGAGATAGTGGATTAACAATAAATACGAAATTTGTTAAGACTCCGAGATATGAAACAATTATTTCGCTCACCAGCGACCTTACCATAGAAAATACAGCAGGGCTACTACGAAACTCGAAACTCATTGTTCATGTCGTACGGTCCCTCTGACACTTGTACTATTTAATACGAGAGCGAGAGGGACGGTACGATACGAACTTCGAGTTTCGAGTTTCGTAGTAGCCTTGCAGGTATGCTAATTATATTCTAACGTAAGATCGCGAGTGACAGAAGTAATTGTTTACTTATAGTTCATTTACTTCGAGATATTTAAGGCTCTTCCCTATATAAGTTAATATAAAGGGATAGATCTTATTTTATATTAGTCTTATTGTTTATACCTACTACAAGAAGATATTATTGCCGTTTACAGATGGAGACAGACTCGCCAGTGCGCAGTAAAAACCTACAGCCAGTAAGCAAGAAGCTGTTCCATTCTCCCATGCAACCAGAACCAAAAGAAAACCCTTCCACTATGACCCAAGAGGATCGCGCCAAGAAGTGCAGGAAGAGAAAACAATTCCTGGTCCCAGATGGAAGCGAGCGGTTCAAGAGGGCATACATCGAGTGCGACAAGAAGGAATATAGTCAAGATATGTGCGGAATGAGAAAGAAGGTTCTCATCAGCTTGTTCCATAATAAGGAATATTCTATGGATGTAGTTTAAATAGTTCGTAAACAAATGCAAATAATATCGGCATTATCATCAACAGGAACATGCCCACCCTTTCTGTATCTAAAACAGCATTCACAATTATCTGTCGTGTTGTCGTGACGCATCAGAACGGTATCGGTTTCATACATTTTATATGGTTACGTTCACATTTATCTGATGCAGTGTGTTGTGACGGCTTGTCTAAGTGTCGCATCAAAGCTATAGATAGTGAGAGAGACAGAGAGCATCACAACACAACACGACAGACAAATGTGAATGCGACTTAAGTCGTTGCAGTCGTGACATGACTGTGGGCGTGATCATTGGCTAAGGATCAGTGGTGAACCTTCATGACGACTTTCTTGGGAAAAAAGTGTGATTTCCCCTTGTCTTCCACAACGCAGAACTGGAGTCAGGAGTTCAGGAGTTCATAGTTGGCAATGGAGTCTTGCTGTCCACTCTTACATCAGGCCCCTCAGTCGTCTTTTACGGCACCCACGAGGAGAGATAAATCTATCCTATTTTATTTTAAAACTGGACACGGACATTCACTCAATGCCACAATAAAAGTTGTCATCGGTATCCACCAGTTGCTCGCAACTCTGGCGCTGTTGTCCGTAGGTCTACCTAAGGAGACCAGCACACTGGCATTTCAACTTTGATATTATTCGAGCTGTATCTGTAGCTGTATAAGGTACAGATATTTTTCTTCATGCTTTAAATTCATTACGCGCAGTTTACTGGAACCTAACTTGGCCATCCAATTTAGAGTTACATTCGCTGCTTTAAATCAAGAGTTAATAATGGGTATCTAAGTACTAGGAAATAGACCACATCTTCGTTTATCGTTATACGCAATTTCATAATAATTATAATATTATTGAATATGTTCAATATACCGTATACCCAATGATTTTATATTTATGTAAAAAAGTTTTAAAGAATTATTAACGCGTCGAAAATAAATGGTAACAAAGGTACTGCCGCAAAGCTCGGAGCTTCTTTTTCGTTTCTTTTATTCTTATAACCTAACCATTGGGTATACCTACCCAAATTTAAGTAGGTACCAACTACCAAAAATGGTATTATTTCATATATTGAAAAAAGGCATTATCTTAGTGCAAGATGTCATAATGATTGAGTACAACTGTCCAAAAGATTCAACAATGTAGTACTTATCTCAAATACTCTTTTTATGTCTTTTTGCACTTTTAATGGTAGCATAATCAACTCTTCACTATATTACTTTCTTACTTTTGTAAAGACTATATTTTCATATAAGTATATTATTTTTTATATATATTTTTATTCTTAAACTGAAATTATTTTGTTACCCACTTTGTAATAGGTTAATCATTCAAGTTATTTATATTTTAATGACACTAAATTTTCTTTTTGACGACTCTTTTTCTTGATTTTTTATTTTTCATAATATATTAATATTTATTTTTGAAAAGTAAGTAAGTACAAAAAATGCAATAAAATAATTCCACCGAAATTGACTGATTCTTAAAATAAGTATGTGTTAACAATGATTTTTGTGATTAATTGAACACAAAGATTTACTGAATTAAGTATACTTTTTGTAGATATCTTTATTATCCAGATTAAATAGTCCACAATAAAATAAACGTATAGTTAACAGTATTCTCAAGTAATTTAAAAAGTATAATAATAATAATGTGCTTCCAATAATAGTCTTTAAGTCTACTAAAGTTCAGTAGACTATAATACATATTTTATTTTATAGTGGAACAATGATATTTTGTAAATTTTATCTTAATTTGATTGTATTCAAATAAGATATACGGGTCACATAAGTAATCGTATAGCCGAGTAATGGTCTACATGTTTCGAGCCATTTCGTGGTTCCTTATCAAGCTTTAACGGATAATCAAGCTCTGCTATGAATACGTGAGTGATCTGTGTATCTTCTTTGAATAATTAAGTATGTTAGCGATGTTGTAAATATTTTCGTAAAAATGTACGAGTAACTATAGAAATAATATGAATAAACCCAATTTAAAACTTTTGCGATATTAATTTTGACAAGAAATCAATATTTTTTTAACCTTCGCAAAATGATGAAAATTGCAAATTTACCACAACTTTTTATTTCCGACTCGAAAGACTGTAGGATTTATTACAAAAGTTCAATTAAATTCCCGTTTTTGCATGTTTGAGATAAATCATGACGTCGAGTTTCATGCACTACATGTGTTTGTCGGCGGCCAATCTTAAATCCGCCAGATCACGAAATTCCTAGGCATATCGTGAAATGGCGCCATTTCATGAGTTGGCTAGGAGACATCCGCCATATCGTTAAAAACTCACCGTTTAACGATTTGCTTAGTGACGTTTAGGCAGATCATCCTAGGCATATCATGGAACGCCGCCATTTCATGATTTGGCCAGTTTAGGCAGATCATAAAATTCCTAGGCATATCATGAAACGTCGCCATATCGGTTCTGGCACTTCGCCGGCCGCTGCCGCGACATGCTCGCTTTGCTCGCTCTGCTCGTGCGTTGTGGTCACAATTCATACTAACCTTGCTTCGCTCGTCATACCTAAATTTTCCTTTTTTTCGGCATATCACGATGTGCCCGGTATAGAGCTAGGAATATCGACGAATGCGTTGCTCTAATCGATCTGCCGTATTGTTACTCAGGCATCGTGATTATGCCTGGCCAACTTTTAGGCCTAGGAATTTCGTGATCTGGCGGATTTTACGATCGGCCGCCGACATGTTTCATGTACTTGTATACAGGGTCTGTCCTTCAAGAAGTAGTCCAGTTCATCCTTCCATCGCCGTCAAGATCTGCCAGTTTATCATAAGAGAAAAGAAAATGCATAACATCTCAAATCCTTGTCGCAGTCGGCTACTCATTAGCCGGATTAACGCATTGAATCATTTCAGGACAAGCTTCTTTTAAACTATCCCGTGGGAAATCTGAGCGATGTCGGGAAACGCCATTCCATCCCGTTTTCACAAAGCTTAAAGCTTTGTTAGCGGACAAAACAGCTTTTTCATTATTCGGAAGTCCCTCTTGGGAACGCGACGGTAGCTTCATATCTATTAGTATAATGTTTGTGTGTTTGGTATTGTGCTTTGAAAAATTAAAATTTAAGATAAATACTTAGGTCTTTTTACATAAGAATTATGAGCTAAAGCCGACTGAAAGTTGTCTATGGAGACAACAGCATTGGGTTTGCTGGTGCGTTACCAATAAAAAAAATAGCTCCATCGATACTATGGATGATGCCGCCAAAATCGAGGTTGAAAAAGACACTATCGGTTAGTCGTTGCACGGTACCCAGCTGGTTTATTATAAATTATATAAAAAAGTCAAAAATTCAAAGTCAAAATCTTTACTCAGTTTTGGCTAACAAAAAAGCACTTATGAATATCAAAAAATATATCACTGATTAGAAAAAAATCACTGTTGGGAAGAACCCAGCAAGAATCTCAACAATATTTTTTTAACAGATCTGTTATGTTATTTATACCTACTTTTACACCATATTTACTTGATTTTTAAAGCTATGCGTGCGTTTCATTGTTAATTAAATGTAAAAAAATGTAGTTGTCTTAAATAGGTACTTGTGATGTAAATCCGTTTAAAATATATATACCTATATTCCTCGTTGAGTTTCTTGCTGGATTCTTTTCAACAGACGTTTTTCCGATCCGGTGGTAGTAGATTTTTTTACATTCTCAACTCTCAAGTGCTTCCTTCTGCCAGAATGTTATCCTAAAACATAATTTCCAGTACATACATTTGGTTATAATGAGGTATACGGAGCAGCGCATAAAAATAAAGTGCGCTAAATGGAATGCCACGAAGTGCCACGCGCGTATCATAAAGATCTTTATGACTTACTTGACATTCAGCATGCAGTATAATATAATATTATATCCCGGTTTAACATATTTGATCGAGGAGCGCGAGGCGCGAGCGGGAGCTCTCCGTTTCAAATCAGACAGAAATGATTTCGTACATAAATAAAAAACATTAAATTTAAAAAATTAAAAACACAACTGCCTTAAAAACTAAAAGGAAGAAAATAAGTCTAGTGGTCTATAACTCTATCAAGAAGCTCATTTAAGGTTCAACAGTCTGGACCCATTACGAAGGTTTTTTTCGAGCTGGTTACGATTTGAATGGGTCCCGACTGTTGAACCTTAAATGAGCTGCTTGATAGAGTTCTAGACCACTATACTTATTTTCTTCCTTTTAGTTTTTTATTTTATACTTTTTAGATATTTCTGTAAAAATAGTAGATTAAAAGTATTATGACCTTTATATATTTAGAATGGGCTAATTATTAGCTTTCATTTGATTCCCATATTGTTACAATACAAAAGATTTTTTTTATTCCTTCGCCATATTTTTTTTCGCAGACGCCATATTGAAATATTATATACCCTATGTCACTCCTTTGGGCAGTCGGGTAATGAACTAATAACGTCATAAATAAGTGATCATTTCTGTACCTTGTCGCTTTCAGTCGTTACGCAGTTTCGTATGGCTTTTCACACATGACGTTAAAGTGACAAGGTACAAAAGTGATCACTTATTTATGACGTTGACTTTACAGTCCTAGGACCTAGTCAGCGGGAAAGAAAAGGTACCCCCAGTAATGGCGGTATCCATACTTACCACCGTTACCCCCCCCCCCCCCTTACCCCCCTTACCCTTTCTCTGCAGCTAACATCTGATGTACCACCAGCCAAATAAGTGGTCTATCAATTTTTAAACAAGTTCTTATTAAATGAATATGTCGCTAAAGTCGAACTTTCAAGTTGACACACACGTCTATTGGCATTATTGTTTTATGACATGCAAACGATTATCAACCTTAGGGTGGTAGACCACATATTTGGCTGATGGTACATACATCTGTGTAATTGTACAGTCACCAGCATCAAAATCTGGCACAACAAAGCGTGCGTCTTCTCCTCTTAGAATGAGAAAGTTTGAGCCGTATTTCCATGGAAATTGACAAACTTCACAGGGGTTGCGCATATATTTTCTCACTATATTTTCCGTCACCGTAAAGTCGGTGGTAAACTTAGCTCAGTTCAGTTACTCAGGCGATCCGTTTGCTCGTTTGCGCCCTATTCCATAAAAAAAATGTAATTTTGCACATAATATGAATATTATGAATTACGAAAAATACATGAGCATCACCAGTAGTGCACACACACACACACACATACACACCTATGCCCACACATGTTCGTGGTACATAAACATCTGTAGTTGATTATATCTTTTTTGTATTGCTAGTCTTAATGGGATATGTAGGGATACTATTGTTTCTATAATTTTGTCTTTGCTCTCCTAATCTGTTGTTACAGTTGTTTGAGGGTTGGAGACCTGGTGACCTGACATACAGGTCTCCCCTAGTTCGGGCACCAGTCTCCACCGCACAATTTTGTACCTATGCATATTATTATCATTACTTGTTACTGTAAGAACTGTATATCCTGTGGTGGAGTTAATAAAAGAATTTTATTATTATTATTATTTTCAAATGTAAAGAATCTTTTAATGCAGGAATATATGCCAATGCAATATCTCAATTGTCTGGGTAGCGGTTGGTTCCGAAAAAAAATTTTTCTTGATGAGAGCGAAAAATATAGATGTCGCTAGTGCTGCTGCATATAGTAGCGTAGTAGAAATAAGCAACCTGAGATATGTATGCATAGGAAAAATTCGTGTCTAAATTCCTGTCCAGCGTGTGTAGGGTTATAGCACGCAGCACGGATTGCTGAGACCTGGGTTCGATTCCAGCGCTGGTCTCTTTTTCTGGTTTTCTGTGCATCCATGTCTCAGTTTGTATTTTCGATATGGTTTCACGGGATACCCGTAAAAGTAACAAATTTGGAGTTGAAATAAAAAAATACAAAAGACTCCAAATAACCAATCATAGGTCTCCCCTAGTTCGGGCACTAGTCTCCACCGCACAATTTTGTACCTATGCATTATTATCATTACTTGTTACTGTAAGAACTGTATATCCTGTGGTGGAGAATGTGGTAAAAGAATTTTATTATTATTATTATTATTTTCAAATGTAAAGAATCTTTTAATGCATTTTAATATATGCCAATGTCAATATCAATATCAATTGAGCTAGAAAATCATAGGCCGGTTGGGTGGCCGCGAAAAAAAAACTTTTTCATACAAAGCATTCATATAATATTTAAACTAAGTGTTGCTTACTTTATACGCAGCTCGTTTGTCGTAATAGCATTGGCTGAACTAGCAAAAACAGTATCACCGCAAGCGCGAAGAATCTCGTTACATTTCATCATAAAATCTTGCGAAAAACACGAAATACGATATTGAATTCCGCAAAATAACGAAGGGAATTCTAAAAGATAAGTTATCTAAAACTTATCCGTCGCTTAAATCACGACGTATCATTGGCCAAATCGGTGTTGTGACACGGCAAGCCGATGGCGTGGGAAATACTAAAAGAGGTTTTTTAGATAAAGTGAGAAAGTATATCCTGAAAAGTTTGGTTTGACAAGCTTGAATTTAGGGAGGGACGCTGGGGAACACGCTTGGCGACAAAAAATTAAGCTTTTTTTTTTTGGAAATTGTGTAACCTTAGTGTACTGTTGCTTTCCCGGCGTCCTTTATAAAGAACAAAATAGACAGACTCTCACGTTAAGTCCCGACATCATGTTAAAGTTGTGAGAAGTCACTTATCAACAAAAACAAAACATGGATAAAAGAAAGCATACATCCGCAATCGCCTTCTACAGAATAACTATGAATGTACTGTTATAAAAGCACTTATTATTATCATGTACTAGCCGTTACCCGCGACTCCGCCCGCGTAGAATTTCGTTATCATCGTTATCCCGCGGGAACTATGCATTTTTCCTGGATAAAAACTGTCCTATGTCCTTTCCCGGGACTCAAACTATCTGTATACCGAATTTCATCTAAATCAGTTCAGCGGTTTGGACTTGATGAAGTAAACAAATAAAAAACAAACAGACTTTTTCATTTATTATATTAGTGGGAAAAGTGGAAGTGGGAAATGGGAATTCTGAGATTTCAATACTTTTTTCACACCTCTCCTTCAGAAAAGTAACTTTTCCTCCCTGACGAGAGGGAGCAAAGTGCAACTTTTCTGTTCAAGGCTTTTCTAAGTGTTTTATTGCAAATGCCATTTTTTACAGTTGCCATTTTTCTATGCTGGTTGTTCTTTAATAATATAAGAATTATAATTTTTTAAAGTTTCTTAATGCTCGGTGTGAAAAGTTGTATAAGCCACTCGGGAGCAAAACTATTTTCATCTTGGGCGTTAACACTTGAATCCCTCATTACGCTCAGGATTCTACTTTAGAATCCCTCGCTACGCTCAGAATTCTATTTCAGAATCCTTCGCTACATTCTGGATTCAATGTACGCCCTCGTCATAAATACACTATTTTGCTCCCTTGTGACACAAATAACTATTGTTAGAAAATTATTTTAATCTATTTCGTTACAAAAATAATTAAACAAATTCAAAAAGTGCATGGTATTTGCCAAAGTCTGATTATACGACGTATTACTTTTGAATACTTTAAGAAAACGTTTAACGGGTGAATATTCAGCGTTTTTGCAGCGTTTTTTTGTCATTGGTATCTTCGCAGGTGTTATTAAAAGAGGTAATGCCCAGGGTTGTTTTCTTACGAAAATTGAAGACAATACAGATGCTGAATTAAGCGTGATTAAAATTCTTGTGACTTGTCTTTCCGTTGTGTTATATAAACGCGGGACGCTAATGACGTTTGACCGCGCGGTCAAAACGCTCGAATATTTGTCTTAAAAGGTTAAATGAAGTTAATTTATTTCTCCAAGACAATAGTCTAGTGGCCTTTTGAGTTGTTTTAACTTATCTTACCTTTTGAGTTATTTTTACTTATCTTACCTTTGAGTTATCTTAACTTATCTTAACTTTTGAGTTATCTTAACTTATCTTACCTTTCACGGCGCTAAGCTTATTGCCCACCATCTGCTTGGCTACGAACGCCGCCATCTTGGTTTAGTCGCGAAACTGAAACAACAAGGGACTACGTAAATCTCTCAATCATCATCATCATCATCATCAGCTTAAAGACGTGCTTACATCGATGGACTCGTAGATAATTATTGTAATAAGGGTTCCGTTTTTGCCATTTTGGCTACGGAACCCTAAAAATTGAGTGAGCATCCAACTCGCGCACCGATGATTTTGTAGTAGTATCCATACTGATATTATTAATGCGTGTGCATGTTTATATGTTTGTCCGTCTTGATTTTTAGCATAGGTACTTTTTATCCCGGAAAAAGCGCACAGTTCCCGAGAGAACAGCGCGCGATAACCGAATTCCACACGGCCGAAGCCGCGGGCAAAAGCTAGTGTCAAAATAAAACTATAAACGGCCATATATCTATAATAACCTAAGCAACTAAGATAAGTTGAAAATCTCGCAAATTCATTGCATAAAAGAAGAATGAATTAAATGAACGAGTGAATGTCAAAATCCCGCTGTCATTGACATGTTCTTGTGTGCGTGACCTCAACTCTGGTGGCACCACCTATACAGATAGCTGTCAGATGATTACACACACAGCTAAAAAAAACCGGCCAAGAGCGTGTCGGACACGCCCGAAATAGGGTTCCGTAGCCATTACGAAAAAAAAAAGTAATATTTTTCTAAGGACTTCGTATTTTGTACGGAATATTCCAAGTTTAGGTATGTTTTATACCTTAGGCTGCTATTTACTCTTAAACTACTAATAATTCTCAAGAAAACTTAACCGTTATAGTTTTCCTAGTAATTTTGTTATACTTACTACCATCCTGAATTTTTCAAATTTTTCCACCACCGGTTTAGATTTTAGAGGGGGGGGGGGACGCTCGATTTTAAGGAGTATGATCTATGTTTTAATTATTTGCTCATATTACAGGCCACACCCGGTAGGTATGAACAGACGGACGGGCCGCCAATTATGTATTGTGTTAAGTCCACAATTGGCCATTCAGTACCGAACCAGTTACCTGGATTCCGTTCAAATAATACATTGGCGCTCAATTCTCTAAATCCGACGCTCGAGGGATCGACTCGATTAAAAAGTGATCAATCGACTCAGTCGGTTCTACTAGGAGGGTAGTTAAGCTTTTAAGACTCAATAAGCCGTTTCCAGGGCAATTATGATACGTACTTTAGAATTTGATTCGTAAAAGACGTTCGGAATGAGGCATTAATGGTGGTTGCGAATAATGCCATTTTTAGGGTTCCGTAGACAAAAAAGCAGGTTTTGCAGGTGGTAGGACCTTGTGCAAGGTCCGCCCGGATTGCTACCACCATCTTGCTCGCTAATCCTGCCGTGAAGCAGCAGTGCTTGCACTGTTGTGTTTCGGCGTGGAGAGTAAGACAGCCGGTGAAATTACTGGCACTTGAGGTATCCCATCTTAGGCCTCAAGGTTGGCAACGCATCTGCAATACCCCTGGTGTTGCAGATGTTTATGGGCGGTGGTGATATCTTAATCATCAAGAGACCCACTTGCTCGTTTGCCATCCAGTCTAATAAAAAAAAAAAAATAATAAAAAAAACATTTATTTACATAAAATTGACCGTGATTGACCCTACCTCACCTGATGTAAAGTGGAGATGAGGTCAATGCTTACATTTTGATTTGACTTAAATATATTGTGTATAAATCTGACAAAAAACCGGCCAGGAGCGTGTCGGACACGCCTAAGATAGGGTTCCGTAGCCATTATAAAAAATCAAGTAATATTTTTCTAAGGATTTCGTATTGTGTACGGAATCTTCCAAGTTTAATTATATTTTATACCTCAGGCTGCTATTTACTCTTACTTGAACTACTACTAATTCTCAAACAATCTTAGCCGTTATAATTTTCCTTGTAAATTTGATATAAGTACTTATTACTACTTGTAGCTTAGATTTTAGAAGAGGGGACGCTCGACTTTTTGCATTTTAAAGTTGAATATTTCGCAAACAGATCACTGAATCGAAAAATCGTCTTAGCAGCTCCGCAATGGTTTTAAAAGACCTATCCAACGATACCCAACAATATAGGGTTAGTCGAGAAAAAAAATCCCCTAACTTTACATCTATAGGAGGTATGCTAAAAAAACTTTTTTTTATTATTTTTTATTTCACCACTGTCGGCGTGACTGATATGTATATTTATGCCAAATTACAGCTTTCTAGTACTAACGGTCTCTGAGCATAGCCGCGGACAGAAAGACAGATAGACAGACGTAGCGAAACTATAAGGGTTACTAGTTGACTACGGAACCCTAAAAACAATTAAGTGCAAGTCAGAATCGCTTACCGAGGGTTCCGTACAAATGTATTGGTATTTATGAAAAAGATAATGCGACTTTTAAAAGAGCCATAAGAATTTGGCTCGTAGATAGACATCTGGAATAACACAAAAGCTCCTTTTTATCCCAATGACTTATTCTGTGCCAATATTCCCACGAGATAGGGATAAATATCTCGAACTAACAACCGCTGGTCTTAGAGTTTAAAAAAAACCACGGCTGTTTTAGTGCAACGTTAAGGTGCGACCAAACGGCAACTTAAAAAACGGTGACCGCACGGAATCGCAGTGACGTGCCGTAAAAATTCCGAAAAAAAGTCGTGACGTTTACGGCACGTCACTACGATTCCACACCGTTTGCGTATTAATAAATAAAATAATAAATAAACAAATATCACGGGACAATTATTCACACCAATTGACCTAGTCCCAAAGTAAGCTTAGCAAAGCTTGTGTTATGGGTACTAAGCAACGGAAAAATATAATTATATAGATAGATACATACCCCGAGAACAAACATTCATATTTTTTATACAAATATCTGCCCCGACACGGGAATCGAACCCGGGACCTCAAGCTTCGTAGACAGGTTCTCGAACCACTAGGCCATCTGGTCGTATTTTAAGCAGCGGTTTAGAAAGCATGCAAAAAAACGGTGCTCATACGATGCGTCACTGCGATTCCGTGCCGTCACCGTTTTTTAAGCTGCAGTTTGACCGCACCTTTAAAGAGAACCACGATTTTTGGAAATTCCCACGGGAATTTCAGATCTATGGATTACGCGTAATGTCTGTGTGTGCGTGTGCGTGCGGTGCGTGCGTGTGCGTGCGAGTGCGTGCGTGTGTGCGTGTGTGTGTGTGTGTGTGTGTGTGTGACCTACACACAGCATTTTACACAAACGGATGTGCAAAAAATGCAGCGCGTTTTGCGTGTGCCGATTTAACGAAGGGTACCGGAACCCGGTAGATTCGGCGTTTCATGAAGTCCTTTGGTGAAGACTCTGAGATATTCCTGTGGACTCGAGTGACCTGCATCAAGGATAAACAGCTGCCTAACTCTAAGAGACCCTGTTTCCCTATAGAGAGCATCAGTAGGAAAACGAAAAGGCTTTCTCAGTATGACTTTGATGACTGCCCGTTGCGCACGTTCAAGTTCAAGTAGTGCCGTCTTACCCGCGCTGCCCCAGACTGCGACTACTTTCTGGTGGAAATGGAGCCTAAAGTATAAACATATAAGCCAAGAGGCCAGCTGACGTCCAACTTTTTGTTTAGCGCCTATAAATCTCAACGCGCCCAAGTTTTTACGAGGAAAAATTTATTTATGAAAATTTTTGAATGTCGTAATCCAAGAAAAGTTTCGGATGTAATTTTGTAACGAATTAACGTTTTTATGTGTTAGAATTGTTAATCTGGAGAGATAAAGTGCTTGTTTGAAAAATTTATACGAAAAAATACTCGTATGTACCTACCAGCCAAATAAGTGGGTTCTCATATCAGTTTTCAAACAAATTCCTATCAAATGAATATGTCGCTAAAGTCGAACTTTCAAGTTGACAGTCACGTCTTTTGGCATTATTGTTTTATGACAATGCAAACGATTATCAAGTTAAAGGTGGTAGACTATATATTTGGCTGATGGTACGTAAATACTTTATTGTGTACATAAAACACAAAAATAATACAAAAAACAACAAAACAAAAAAGTACAATAGTGAACTCCCTACAAGGGATCTTCATTCTCAAGTCAAGTCTTCATGATCATCATCCCAACCTATATATCTACGTCCCACTGCTGGGCACAGGCCTCCTCTCAGAATGAGAGGACTTGAGCCGTAGTTCCCACGCGGGCCCAGTGCGTATTCTTATAGATAGTTTGAGTCTCGGTCTCGGGGAATGACATTTAGTTTTATCCTGGAAATTGACATAGTTCCCGCGGGATAGCACCAAATCAATTCTATGCAGACAGAGTCGCAGGCAACAGGCTAGCTTTTAATATTGTAGGTAGGTAGTATGACTAGGAATTTAGATAAAGATAAACCACTTTAGTATGCCCAGAAAGCTTGAGTTCCAGAAACCAAACTAAACTTGTTTAAAGCAGATTGAACCGGTTTAAACTAGAATAAAGTAAAATCTTTTGTACAATTAAACGATTATGAACTTAAATACATAGTTAACGTTAATTAAAAATAAGAATAGGTACGTTCAACCGTAACTGCTATGTTACATAATCAAGTATTAAAATTGTCGATAACGCCATCTATGTCTTTACTCGAGAACTACGAGGTGCTAACGGGGGCAAGGAGTTTATTGATATTGCGAGAGATGGCATCAGCGCTGCACTCTGAGAGGGACGCGGTTCCCATAGCAACGAAGACCCCTCTGTTATACAGAGTGCGTTTATTTTGTACTTTAGTGCCATAGTATTTTGTACCGTATGTTAACCAGATAAAACGACTGTAAAAGTTCAGTTTTCAATACTTCATAACTATAGGTATTAAGGAGTCCTTTTTAAACTTCACCTTAGTACGTTTTGAGTTGCATTTTCAGTTGTAAAACATATTGACATATACTTACATTAATATTACTGTAACCATAAATTTATTAGTCTCATAACGTATTATTTATAAACGTTCTTTATTGACCAGTTAAGTTTATTACAGAACTTAGTTCCACGATCAAATTCAAAGGGGAAGTAGTTATAAAAACCGAAAATATACCAAAGAAAGGTCACCAGTTTTTAGATATTTTTTTAATATTATTATTTTTTAATGTTACTAAAATTATTTTATTTGTGGTATTACGAATTAATTAGTAAGTACTTTTTGCATTTATTTTAATTAGAAACTAATCGTAAACCGTTACACAAAAACATAATAAAATACAAGACGTATAATTCCTTTCAATAATCAAGTTTTTTAAACAGTGAATTTGACCGAGATGTCATTCTGACAAACTGATAACACCTTAGTTTCTTTGAAGTCAGTAAAAATGTTACTTACAAAGGAATGCAAATGTGAACATTGTAAAAGGGCGTCTGGCTTGTTTTACGCAATCGTCGAGTTATGCGAGATTCAGCGAGATCTCGTAAAAGTCGGCGCTACGTTGCAGCGGGTGGAATGCCTTTGCTCTTCAGGTACGTGAGAATGGGATTTTTGAGCGTAAAACTAAACTGTTCGCTTAGGTTTTTGTAAGCGTGAGATTTTAGATACATGTTGATGGTAGTTTTCATACTATTTATCTACACCCATATAGTGAATCCTCAATTATGCGTTCAAAAACCATAGGTAATGACCAGCATTACGACATTGGATTCTATTATAAACACGGCTGTATCGTAATGGTCATTACGATACAGATTTGAGATTTTATACATCTTTACAGCAGCACGGGGGGGGGGGGTCGCGACCACGTGCAGCAGCACGTCGTCGCGCGCGCAGCTCGTAGGGCAGACATACCTACCTAGTTAGACTTAATGCAGGTCATTCTCTATGGTTCGCGGAACACATGATAGAGGATTTAATACATGGATATAGATGAAATATTGTACGCAACTGTACCTACGTAATAAGGCCTTAAAACACTCATGTGACCCTATTATGAAACTCTGACGCCTCGTTTCATAAACCCACAGTCGTGTTTTAAGGACCCCTATTACGATACAGTTGCATAAAATACTATTTTGTACGAAATGATGTATTTATTACCGGTTAAGTTCTACCCACACACATTAAGAGAAAGAAAAATAATACATTAATTTACAACAACACAAGGCCCAAACACATTATAACAAATAGACAACACGAAGGACAGAGAGTTTGTCATTGGGATTACGAATCTAACACCGGCTCTGGTCGTATTAGTAAATTGAAATTTAACCTTTTATTACCTGTAATGTATCTTAAATGCACGATAACTGACTGTTGATGGTTCAAAACGGTTTTATTTTATCGGCAGAAATGAAAAATAAACAATGATGTCTTCTAAATTATGCCATGCAACAGACGAATGCGACGTCGGGGACGGTAACTCAACGAGGTCGCCATTTTGTCACCAAATTAGTTTTAAATATTATTGATTATAAGTGGTAAGGTGAACTAAAAGAATTTCCTTGCTCACCCGCGACCTTACGATAGCTAAGCTTATGCAAAATATGCGTGTTCATGCAGTTCCTCCACCTCCACAATGTAAGAACACATACAAATCACACAAACCCATCTATCACCCCCACCACACTACACTGACGCGTTTCGAACTCAACCAGAGCTCATCAGAGCGGGTGAGCAAAGAAATTCTTTTAGTTCATTGATATGGACCTCCACAAAGTAACGCCTGATTCAATAAATTATTTATAGTAAGGTATTTATTGTATGGGCCAAGTTGCCCGAAAAAATGGCTTTATTATATTGCACAATATTTTCAACATAAACTTGTACCGAGTAACCAGAAATATTTAAACAAACAGAATATAATGCTGACAGACATGATTAATTAAGTTTTTCTATATGAAACCTTTATTGCTCGTAAAAAACAGATAACTATGATGCAAAAGGTTCAGGCTCAGCATGTGCGGTGAGGATTATGCTTCACCGCGCTGATATGGCTATTAATGTTTTATTTCAGCACAGTCTCGTACACAAACTAGTCTATAACATCTATACAAAAACACGACTAAGCTTACCTTATTATATTAAAATGCTCAAATTTGGTTCAAAAACTCAGTAAATTTAGCTAAAAGGCTAATTAATAAAAGCCATGGTCGACGGACTATTAATTATAACCCAGGGAATTATCTGCTTCCGCCATTTTAAAATAATGGGTACCTACGCCGTTTTTGCGAATACATTTTTAAAGTAAGTAATTAGGTTGAAAAGAAATCACGCTGTAGATGGCATCATCGAATACAATTTTATTTAATTGTCCTAATTTTACTAATTTAGGTAATGAATGCGAAGGTTTGTGTGCAATAATGTGTGTTTGTTTGTTACTTCTTCACGTGAAAACACCTGAATGGATGAAAATCGGTAAGTAAGTTGCTGAACCGGCAAAACACGTAGGCTACTTTTTATTCAGACATTCCACGTGATAGGGATGGACGCAAGTAAATTTCTGAAGTTCCAAACGGTAAGAAATATATAGAAGACTAGCTTCTGCCCGCGGCTTCGTCCGCGTGGTATTCGGTTATCGCGTGCTGTTCTCTCGGGAACTGTCCATTTTTCCGGGATAAAAATTAGCCTATGTCACTATCAGGCCCATAAACTATCTCTATGCCAAAAATCACGTTGATCCGTTGCTCCGTTGCTGCGTGAAAGACGGACAAACATCCAAACACACACACTTTCACATTTATAATAATAGTATAAATGGATATTGCCAATGTTCTGTCGAGTTGTGATACCTGTCCAACGTCTAGAACTAGTGTAGGAGCTGGGTGAAGGAAGACCCAAAAGTTGCACACAAATACAAAAAGATAATCTTGAATGAGCCTCGTGTGGCACACTGCCAATTTAAGAGTAACCCGAGCGGAGCTTGGTCGCCCAGGTGGATACAAATTATAAACTATGTCGGAAAAAATTTCAAACTTATAGCTACTTAAGTTAGTTTTCTAAAATATACCAGACCAGTTTCCAACGTAGTTGTGGAAACGAAAAACATCGCCGAGGAAACGAAACTTGTCGCGGACTTTAAGTTCCCAATAACTCGACGCTGAAAAATCTATTCCATTTTTCGAAGTTAAAAGTTCGATTTTGATCGTGCGCTGAAAAGTGCACTTTTGCTGCAGCGTGAAAGTTGTGAAATAATAGTGTGAAGTTTTGGCATTTGTTATCCATTTAACTGTTAATACTAGAGTTACTCCGTGTCTTTGCGCGCGGTTACATTCGGTCTGGCAGTTGAATTGAAATACCAGAGATACTCGTAATAATACTAAACTAGATCCGCTGCTCGTTTTCAAAAACAGTCGTAATAGACGGAGAGCGGACTGCATAACTTCGTAACTACTTGATACCGCGATGAAACGCACAATGGTTTCCCATAAAACTGATGCTGAGTCCGAATTTGATAGTCTGCCGCGGCGGAACTTGCCGAAAGTACCAAAAAAATAGTCACTTCCGGTGCGAAAAAACGGGCGTCATTTAACCCATCTGATACTGAAATAATAGCCATGGCATCAGTTAGGAATTTACTGGTAGATACAGAAAAGCGAAATATGTCATTATTTTTTTTGCCGGAAGTGCTCGGCAGACGCTCTCAAAGGTGACCACCAGGACCCCTAAATATACCCATCTGATACCAGCATGAAACCAGTTCCAGTCTGTAGATATGAACCTTCATTTCTGGAATATATAAGTCTGCTAATGCTGTTTCTGCCGAAACACCTTGACATACGAGATTATGTGAGCAACCTAGGTATCAAGTAGGTACGAGATTTTGCAGTCCTCCGTCTATAATGGCACTAAGCACTAGACCCACCGCCGAGAAGTAGCGAGAAGAGAGTGTTTTAATAGATACTAGCGGGTCCGGTTGACGTTGTCCTGCCCGGAAAAGCAGCACAACGTTAATATGATAACATACCGACAGGAGCACCACCTACCGGGTCCAATTATGTTTGCAAACCATCCATAGGAACCTGTTGAAACTTTCATCTAAATCAGTCCAGCCATTTAGGAGGAGTTAAGTGACAAACACTCACTCACTCACTTTCTTTGGCCATATCACACGTCGAGAGGACACATCTGTGGAAAGGCTTGTGGTTCAAGGAAAGGTTGGAGGCACGAGAGCACGCGGCAGATCACCCATACGTTGGACGGACCAAGTTAAAGCTGTACTCAACGGTCCACTCCACGAGTGTTCGAGGAGGGCTGCAGTACGAGAGGAATGGCGACGGATTGTAAAGCTTGCCACCACCCCTGATGTGACGACCACGACCACTCTGCCAAGAGTGTGATGACTAAGAAGAAGAAGTGACAAACACACGTACGGAAGAATTATATACATTAAGGTATGTTAAGGTCAAAGTAAAGTTTGTTACATACCTTACAAATTTTTGATTCCTTTGAGAGTGTCGAAATATTATACGATTTTTGCGGCATAAACGGCCGTATCTTTTTTTTTATTTAATTTTTTTACAGCTTCAAGGGACTATAATAGATTTATAATAGGTTTTAATTTCAACTCTATATCTCCAACCGTTCCCGAGATAAAGGCTCTTGACAGACCGACGGATGGAAAAACCAAGAACATTTTATATGAGAAAATGTTTTTTATTTTATTTTATTTTGTCGTAAATTTTCCAATGTTTTTAACAGTTATCATATCACTATTACCGACGAAGACAAATCCAAAAACATTAAAATTATAAAAAATGGTTCGGCCGTTCTTGAGTTATAAATGGTGTTACTAACACGACATTCTCAGTTTTACAATTTCTAATGCCTTTTAACACAAAACACATCATTCTATCAAACACAAGCAGACACATCAATACAGACAAAAATTACATGTTTTAATAATGTACTCAAAAGGCTTCCTTCCTATTTACAAAGACAATTCTCATCCCGTCCCTATTTTTAATGCGCAAAGCGTTATTTTTAGTCGATTTTCTTGACCAGTTCAAAAATCTACTAAAAGTTATGATAAAACTTTACCTCTCTCTCCCTTTTCAGTCATAAATTTGAAGTCGGCTTAATCCTTTTGCGATTTAGAATAAAATTAGAACGCTACAAACAGGTAGGATTGAAATAAAATGAAAAATCCGCTACAAAACCGAAGTATCTAGAACTCAGTGTTTGCCAACAGCTATCTACACACAAATTGAAACGGCTTCCGTTCCAATTCAGATTTATTAGCAATCACGATAAAAGCTGTTCGCTTTACCACAAACTGTAGGTACCGTAAACTGCTTCAACTTTGCCCTCAGGCCCCAAAATTGCCTGATTTTATTTAGTCCATAACTTAGCACTCGTATAGGTTTTTAAACTTTTATCTGCACGGAAATTATTATTACGGGGATAAAAGTTAAAAAACCTATGCGAATGCTAAGTTATCAACTCTAAATCAAATCAGGCAATGTTGGGGCCAGAGGGCAAAATTGAAGCAGTTTACGGTACATGTACAATTTTATAGATGAGAGAACTCGTGAAATGGTCTCAATAACTTTATTGTACTTTCCTGGAACGTTCAATGAACTATTTTAGCTACGCTGATATATGTTATCTTTTAGAATTACCTTATAACCAACTAAAAGTTGGAAAACCCCCGACTTTGTCACTTCAAAGTTCAATATCTCAAAAACAGTTGAACCGATTTTGATAAAACATGTCTAAAAACCATCGCTAGAAAGTCTGCTTTCAAATAAAAATCCGCATTCAAATCGGTTAACCCGTTTAAGAGCTACGGTGCTACAGACAGACACACATAGCGGTCAAACTTATAACACCCCTTTTTTTGCGTCGAGGGTTAAAAATAACCTTAAGCTATTTATAAATTTATGCATAAGATTTTATATGTGGCCTACGTTACCACATAGTGTTTGCTAATCAACCTACTTACGTTCCATTAGAGGGCACAGGCCTCCTCTCAGAATTAGATACTTCACACATACCAATGAATTTCATTGCAGGTGTGCAGGGCTCGAACACACGACCCTCTGCTTGAGATTTTTTATATAAGAGAGGTCAAACAAGCATGCGGGTCACCTGATGGGAAGCAATTACTGCCGCCCACGGACACCCGCAACACGAGGGATATAACATAAAAAAATGAATAATCCGCGCTTGCATGAACAAAGTTCTATAACTTGCGCTGTTACAAAATTCCTTCCGCCAACCCATTTGTACTGAACACTCCGTGTATTAAAGTTATATTATTTTGCAAGACCGCGCGGAATGTGGGAAGAGCAAAACTAATTATAACGTGGTTGTCTCCCCGTTGTCATGGGAACCGAACTTAAACTAATTACAATTATGATTAGGTTTTCTTCGCAGTATTATGGAATAGTTGGATTTATATTATTTTATAATTAACCAATAGGATTTGACAAGGAATGCTTTGCCTGGCACAAGCATTGTGACATTGTGTTGTAAAAGAAACTTGAGGTGTGACAATATAGATACGTACTTAGTTGTAAGTGATGTGTAAGAGTAAGTCATGTAAAACAGTATTACACGGACGCTCTAATCGAACACTTCCTTTCTCTCTTTCTCTGACCCACGTTTCCCACACCTCATGGCGACCCTGCCAGGATTCGAACCTGGAACAGCAAAAGGATGTAGATTTGAATCCGGTCCAGTCGCACTCGTAAACTTTAATAATAATAATAATTTATGATTCAGACAACTTGATCTAAAATTTTGTTAGTATTTTCATTAAAACTATGTTAGTAGCTTAGCTAGCAAGTGAAGGGGTATTTTTTAATTTAAATATATTTCGAATTCGAACATATATTCTCAAGCAGTCGAAATTTTTTTTTGGAAGTTAGTTAACCGCACGGCACAGATTTTCACTAACTGCCACTTTTAAATGGTATTTAGTCTAATGCCTCAGCATAATGCTGAGTCAGCGGCCGTTTCGTTTTTGCGGGGACACACAAAATCATGTATTTTAATTTTTGTATTTGTTTTATTTGTGTTTGCTGTTAATTGTTGTTTTTTAGTTATGTTGTATTTGTGTGTCTTTGTGAATGTGAATAAAATGTCTTCTATTCTATTCTATATTTCTAGCGTTGAGGCTTTAAAAAATCTAGCCCTATCTGTTATCCACTTCTATAAGCACTCGAATTATTATGATGAAGCTTAAAAATCCAAACATTATTCAGAATTAAAAGCACATAAAAGGATCGTCCGGCAAAATGGTTCACGCCTGAAATATGACCTGAAACTGGGTCGGGTGTGAAAATATGTATTTACTCGGATACGCGTCGCTAACCGCGGCTGGTGGTTGTCCGTTGTTCATATAAATAACGCTGAAACTGAAAAATTTCTACTTTTTCGTTAAATACGGCTCGGATTGCATTCATGGAGAGTACATTCAAACAAACTGATTAATGTAGTTCATAAATTTGTGAGCAAAACTTTGACCAAAAATATTTAAACACGCTTTTACGCCGGTAACAATAAAGTCGTGTTCAGATATTTTTATCAAATTTTTGCTCACAAGTTCATGAACTCGACTGTACCAGGGTGGAATCTTTTAATAATCAATTTCACTCTGATTTCCTTGACAAAAGTATGGGATGTCAACATGACATTTTACTAGCAGAAAGGTGCTGGTTAGTTTGCTCGACTGTAGAAGACGTCGTTTGACTCATATAATATCTGGAATCTTTTCAGAAGTTCTTTAAAAAGCTATTCACGAGATTTTTACCATCGATTGATTAATCTAAAGTGAGCCATTGACAGAAATTCAAAGTAAAATAATCTTAAACGTTACCACGACGTAAGCATATTCAAATTCCAGTCTGTGTAGCCAGGGCAAATAAAAAAACGTGCACGTGAAAAAATTCCACAAAAATGAAAGCCCTAAAACGTTTAACCGTTCGGGCTGGGTGACAAAAACACGAGATATTTTAACCCACTACAATAAACCTAATGTAACATATAAAAGCCCCAATAAACCGGGAGTTTTTCCAACATGGCAACCCCTGACCTCACCGCCGCAGTCGTAACGAAAAGGGTCGCTCCATTAGCATTTAAATAGCCTCGGTGTTGCCACTTTATAGACAAAAGTCCCCGATGTTCGCCTGAATGAGAAAAGAAATAATTCGATTAGGTAAGAGAGTTAATTTGAAAAATTTAAAGCAATAAAAAGGCAGGAAAAATGAGGTTAGAAAAAGGTAAGTTTAGAATGTTATTTTAGAAGATATTGTGGTTAAGAATAAAGCGCAAAGTTTTATTTTATAGTCAATGAGGCAAATCCTATTTGACGCGCCATTTGCGACGAAATTAATGTACTTGGTGAGAAAAATACGAGTACGTGTAGGTTATTTATATTTGTTAAAGAATTTATTGAGTTTGGGTCATTGAAACCAAGCAACGTATTCTGTAAATTCGTCTGTAATGTCACCATCATCATCACGGCTTACCCCCCACTGCAGAACACTGGCCTCCTCTTAGGCTTAGACGACCAGATGGCCTAGTGGTTAGAGAACCTGGCTAGGATGCTTGAGGTCCGGGTTCGATTCCCGGCCGGGGCAGATATTTGTATGAAAAATACGAATGTTTGTTTTCGGGTCTTAGGTGTTTAATATGTATTTAAGTATGTGTTTATCTATACTTATAATTATATTTATCCGTTCCTTAGTACCCATAACACAAGCTTTGCTAAGCTTACTTTGGGACTAGGTCAATTGGTGTGAATTGTCCCGTGATATTAATTTAAATAAAAAATAAGTTAAATTGATTAATATTACATCAACATTAAAAAACACGTCATAAATTACCAGAAAATGACAAAAAATCTAAATTAATAAAATAATAATAAATAACACTAAACACTTTATTTTTTTTATTTATTTATATACCGGGTGTGGCCTGTAATACGAGCAAATATTTAAAAACGAGTAAATAATTATTTGCTCGTATATTACAGGCCACACCCGGTATAAGTATATGAATGACACGAAGAAAATTATATGTGAGATTTACTTGACTGACATTCGGTTGAAATTGTGAAAATAGTTTGACGGGGGGTCTCAAGATATTAAGGACAGAGAGAGGTCAAATTACTAGGCTACCACGCATACCATAAATGTATGTGCAGACTATTTATAATTACAGTTACCTACGAGTATAAGATTCTTATACATAAAATAACATTATTAAATTTAAAAAAACATTAACAAGATTAGGAGGTTTTCGTTAGAGGAAAAAAACTTGCAACCGGTGCCTAAGCAGTTGAATAATGTTTGTGAATGTCCGAATCCACGCTAGGCCCGCGTGGGAACTACAGTCTAATCCATTATTCTGAGATACTTGTGCCCAGCAGTAAATTTTCTAGGGGCTGGAGACGACGGCGATATAATAATATTATATAAAATCAAAAGATTATACGAAAGTAGCCCCTAAATTATCTCGAATTTTTGCTAATTCAATCGTTATTATGAACATAAATGTTAAATTATGTTTCTGAGTGCGATGATTTATTATTGAACAGATACATTATACAAAACGATGACTGGATAGCATAGTGGTCAGACAATCTTACTATAGGAAGCTTGAGGTCCAAATTCGATAAGCGAGCAAAGCAGATTATCTATCTAAGTATCTAATAACTTTAAACGAGCAATTCTTGTTCATTTATATGATCAGAATCTCGGAAACGGCTCCAACGATTTCGATGATATTTGGTGTGTAGGGGTTTTCAGGGAAAAATCGATCAAGCTTGGTTTTATCTCTGGAAAACGGTGGTTACCGAGTTTTAGCCCGAGCGGAGCTCGGTCGCCCAGTTACATTTTGTAATTAGAAATACGAGCAGGTGGTAGGACCTTGTGCAAGGTCCGCCCGGATTGCTACCACCATCTTGCTCGCTAATCCTGCCGTGAAGCAGCAGTGCTTGCACTGTTGTGTTTCGGGGTGGAGAGTAAGACAGCCGGTGAAATTACTGGCACTTGAGGTATCCCATCTTAGGCCTCTAGGTTGGCAACGCATCTGCAATACCCCTGGTGTTGAAGATGTTTATGGGCGGTGGTGATCTGTTACCATCAAGAGACCCACTTGCTCGTTTGCCATCCAGTCGAATAAAAAAAAAAACGAAAGTTTATTCTCAGTCTTGAATGTTTACCATTGTTGAAATAGTATTTATGCAATTATAAATACATTTATTTGCTAATACACAACTTTTAGTTAGTTAGTTCTTTGTTGTCAATTCTGCCGTGACATTAATTTAATGTGAACACGGTAACTCATATACATTAAATTGTGTACATCATTATAAATATTCACACAGTTCACCGTGAACCCGCGGCTTTAACCAGATCATCCATCGATCTCGTTGGTGGACGTCCTACGCTGCGCTTGCCGATCCACGGTCGCGGTGGATGCAAGCCGCTGCCAACCGAAGCGACTAGAGGTCTATGGGGGAGGCCTATGTCCAACAGTGGACGTCCTACAACTGATATGATGATGATGACACAGTTAAACAACAAAATTAACAAATTACTTGTGTATAAAAGTCATAATGATCAATTAATTGGGCACGTTCCGTTCAAAGCTATAACACATTAATAATGATTCTACAAAACAAAATATTACTCTCATATTATTTGTTTCGTTCCACCGTATTATTTCCAAGTCTAGTTAAAGTACCGCGACTTGAAAAGGCTAAAAGTTGAGCGAATAATTTTCTTCTTTCTTGCCTTGAATGATGAGGCAAGAAAGTTCTTCTGTGCTCTGAAGAAGTTTGATAACGAGAGGAATTGGCTGAGCCACTGGTCGGTGAACTTTTCTGCGAGTTCTAGCTTAAATCGTTCTGCGATATCTTTGAGCAAGAGTGTTTTTATTATTAAATTTGTTAGGTCGCAAAAGTTGTTCCTGACAGGGTCGCTGATTAAACCTAACCTACTTTTTTTGTTGCGATTTCTAACCTATTCTCACGTATTATACCGAACAAACAATATTAAAATTTGTTGCTACAGTTTGATAAGTTAGTTAAATAAATAATGAGATAAAATTCATTGATTTTTGGGGTTCCGGAGCTAAAATGGCAAAAACTGAACCCTTATAGTTTCGTCAAGTCCGTCTGTCTGTCTGTCTGTCCGTCCGTATGTCACATCCGCATTTCAATCGAAAACTACAAGATGTATATTAATGAAATTTGGAGTACAGATGTCTTGTTAAAGCCGCTATTTAGTTTTGTAGTTAAATTACAAATATAAATATTTATAGGGGGGGCACTCCATACACGTAACAGAAATTGAAAAAAAAAAATTTTTTTTTTAACTCGCATCAACGTGTGGCACATAGATCGACAGTTCTATTGAAAAGATAGTAAGGTTTCTCAAAAACTTTTTTGATTAAGTGAAGATTTCCGGAAATAATCGCTCCCAAAGTAGCAAAAATTGTGTCCCCCCCCTCTATCTTGTAAACCGTTTGTCCAAAAAATATGCAAAAAATATGGAAAGGTAACGCTTAATAAATACTTGCAACAAAAATTGGTTTCAATATGATCGGATATACTTACCGTTTTTGAGTTATTGTCGAAAAACTGCGCTTCTCAACAAAAGGACGTAAGTGCTGTGAAGATACGCTCTTTTTCTGGTAATAGATTTAAGGACTGTATTAAGTATTTTAATTGTGTTATAACGCACATACTATTACTTGATTTTTTTCGTAATGGCTACGGAACCCTATCTTGGGCGTGTCCGACACGCTCTTGGCCGTTTTTTTTAAATAAATATGTTTCATTGAAGTAAATAGTCGATGAAACAATAACATTCAAAATAAAAATACTAGGACCAAATATTTTAGGAAACATTTTCTGCTAAACGAAATTCTACGAAATTTCTGTCTGCGAAAGAAAAGAACACCAAGGTTAGAGATATCGTTCAAAGTATTAAGGAAAACGAAGCAAAACTTGACTAAAACACTTAAATCGATCGCGCTGTTCCAGTAAGCAAGTTAGTGGGTTCCTTAAACCTGTGTTATTTTCCTGGACATTGAGGTCCAACGAACAATAACACTTCTTGCATAGACGGTGCTACCATAAGGTGAGCAAAGTAATTGTTTTTAGTTCAATGACATTGGACCTCCGCAAAGTAACGTCTGATTCAATAAATAAATATTAATATTTCCAAGCGCATTGTTGAAACAGATAAACTTTCGACTCAGTACAGTCAGCAGCAGAGAAGTAAATGAGCAGTTGTGGTAAGTATTCAAAATTATGTCCAGAGGTTTTTTCTTTTTAACTGACTTCAAAAAAGGAGGAGGTTCTATGTTCCAATGTTTGTATTTTTTCTTTAAATTCGGTTTTACTTTTTTTTTAAATTTCTTTATGTTTTTTTCTTTAAATGAGTGAATGAATCAATAAAAGATTTATTTGAAACACACAATGCAACAATATTTTTACAGAAATTATTTAATCTAATAATAGGTAAGTATATTAATGCCTATTACTGTGGTCTCAAAGGGAAACAATAATGGACAACTCTAAACGTACGCGCAATAATGTACGACGTGATAATCCGAAGCATTACTGCTTCCGATTATCATGAAGTACATTCTCATGGTCGCGTATTATCAGGGCGTACAAAATATTGCGCGCGCTGTAATGTACGTAGTGATAATGTATGACGTAATAATCAGAATCCAATCGATTCGAATGAATAGACATTTTTCGCCGCGGATCGAGCGAGCGTAGCGAGCGAGATCGATATAGTCGGAGCAGATCTGACCCGGCCGGGACCCTTCGTTAGGTATTTTTTTATTTCAATCACGGAAATCGTAAGGCATGATAATCAGAAGACATAATGCTTCGGATTATCACGTCGTACATTATTGCGCGTACATTATTGGTTCCCTTCTAGTTCGGTACGGGGTGATAATGCACGGCATGATAATTCGTGCACATAAGCACGGATTATCAGGCCGTGCATTATTTAAGCGTGCATTAACAAGTCGTACATTAACTACACCCGTCTCAAAAAGGAGTCCACTCAGCGTGTGTCGCCGTAGATAATGCAACGACGCTGACTTTCAGTGAATCCATATGACAATCACAAAACATAAACGTAAATACAACTTGCAAGTGAGAAGTGAAATACAACAGATAGAGCAGTGTCCAAATAGCAGTCTAGAGTTTTAGTTTCTGTATAAAAAAAACATATAGAGTCGTGTGTAGATCATCGCGGGCACCGTAACCGCTCATCCACGATTCTGCTGCTAACTGTACAAAATACTAGTCTAATTTCCGGCTAAAATTCCTGTACGGTTCGGTATTAATACACTCTAGAAATATTAAACTCAACTATGAAAACTTGTAAAGGTCAAATGGGCTTTATTTGGCGATCCCATTTAATCCGGACCTTTGGCCCGCATGCCCGATAATTACCGAGATAGCTTTTGTTACAAAATGAACATTATGAAAATATTTATTTGGTCGGGCCAGCCCGCATTTTATATGGTATCGGCATATTTTAAAATGTAACCTGTCTTTCGAAAATTGCCTCCTTTATTAGCTACTAGCTTTTGCGCGCGGCTTCGCCCGCGTGGAATTCGGTTATCGCGCGCCGTTCCCTCGGGAACTGTGT
This sequence comes from Choristoneura fumiferana, assembly GCF_025370935.1. Lineage (NCBI taxonomy): Eukaryota > Metazoa > Arthropoda > Insecta > Lepidoptera > Tortricidae > Choristoneura > Choristoneura fumiferana. Next base: position 1,445,365 of record NC_133496.1, on the reverse strand, counting down.
ATTTTTTCGGGATAAAAGTAGCTTATGTCACTCTCGAGCCCATAAACTATCTCTATGCCAAAAATCACGCCGATCCGGTGTTCCGTTTCGACGTGAAAGACGGACAAACATACAAACACACACAAAATGTGTTTGTCCGTCTTGATTTTGGCACAGAGATAGTTTATGGGCCAGAGAGTGACCTAGGCTACTTTTTATCCCGGAAAAATGCAGTTCCCGAGGGAACAGCGCGCGATAACCGAATACCACGCGGGCAAAGCCGCGGGCAAAAGCTAGTTTAACTAATAAAATAAAAAAAATGAATCCTGTAACATTCGATCGTATGTACAATAAGCGCATAAGACTACGTTTCCACCGGAGATGTGCGAGGATGTTGCGAGGAATGTTTTTCATGAAACAATATAAATGCGTCATTTACCGATTCTCACACACCACATTTAGAGGAACCAAACAGCTGAGCGGAGCGAGAATATGTAAATAAAGCGTTTCTATTGGCTCATGAAAAACACATTCCTTGCAACACATCCTCGTACACATTTGGTGGAAACGGAGCCTTAGAATAGATCAGCAAGTATGGGACTACCAACATCTGTCGTCTTTTTAACTCTTGTTTCAGCGCCAGCGTCGGCCAAGAGCGTGTCGGACACGCCCGAAATAGGGTTCCATGGCCATTACGAAAAAATTAAGTAATATTTTTCTAAGGATTTCGTATTTTGTACGGAATATTCCAAGTTTAGGTATATTTTATACCTAAGGCTGCTATTTACTCTTAAACTACTAATTATTCCCAAGAAAACTTAACCGTTATTCCTTGTAAGTTTGATATACTTACTACCATCTTGAATTTTTTCAAATTTTCCACCCACCGGTTTAGATTTTAGACCCCCCCCTCTCGACGCTCGATTTTAATGAAAATGGGCACTTAAATTTACCGGTCACTTACAAACTAAATCATTCACTCAAAAGGGGTAATTTCATTCTCCATTTCCTCCTTTCACAAAATTACGAGCACCGCGGGTGTTGGCAGATAAACTTGATATGCATAGAATGTATGCTCTAAAACTACCAAAAATCTCAGACTTTTCGTGGTTTCAGGGTAAAATGTTTTCTGGGAAAGTTGAACCATTTTATTCTTGTCGGGTGTAAAGTTGAGTAAGACGTGCTTTTCAAGTTTTAAAAGAAATAAAGATTTATTTTGGTTCCATTAGTATGTACCACCATCTTACAGTAATAAAACTAAAACTAAGAGTAAAATTAAGTGATGTAACGAAAGGACACCATAAAGGGCTTCCACTAGTTATAACCATTTCACAGTAAACGTCATAGTGACATCGCATTAATTAACAAGGAAAGTCGTAATGATTTTTCCCTTGAAAAGGTTCCATGGTGGCATTGGTGGCCCATGAATTAAATTGCTTAACTGTACCCGTTCCGTGGAGAAAAATGCTTTGTTTCTTAATAAAAAGAATGTCATAAAATTTCTTCGTCGCATCACATTTAACAAGTTGAAAGTAAATGAAAATTTCTGAAGTAGTTGAAAAAAAAACTTCTTTTAGAAACAAAATAATTCGCATCCAAAATTTAAAAATAATTGGTCAACATTCTCTTAAAAAGAAAATGGTACGCTTAAGCACAATTATGTGTAGGTAGGTACATATTTTCTTCGTCATTTGAGATAATTACGTATATTGCTTCCGATCTGTGTCATGTGTGATTTCCTCATGGGCATTATTTTTAATTCATAAGAACGCTAAAAACAATTCAATTTCAAGTACTGTACCGCATTCAAAGTTGTTTATTAGTAAATTTAACTATTAGTTAAGAGCTTAAAGCTCAAGATGCCACCATTAGAATTGACGTATTACCTAGATATTAGCTACCGTCGTCTGTTTTTCCGAATAAATACAATCTAGCTCTCTTCACTTCAAGGCTAAAGTGATTAGGCTGTCACTGAAATAGTGAGATACACCTTTGGCCTCATCTGCACTTAACATCAGGTGGGATTGAGGTCAATCACGGTCAGTTTTATGTAAAAAAAAAGTACATAAGGGTCACACAATGCAGCAGGATTGCCAAGATATAGGTACATTGCTGTTTGTATTTTCTAACGTTTTTGTGGAATTGTTTTTAAACACACTGTTATTAAAAGTAAAGGATAACGAAAGATACACCAATGACAGTAACTAAATGGAAAAAAATTGCCACCACTCAGTCTGCCGCTATATTAAACCAAAAGAAATATAAGAATTTTTAGTTTTTTCGATCGGTCTCTTTTCTACAGTGTGTATTTTATACAGATGAACAACGTAGCGACGTAATGTAGTAAGGTTCTGTTGGTCAACCTTCTGTCTGCTATAAAACCCTAACAGGCTACCTGGTTCAGTACCTTTTAGTGTTTTTTTTTGCCTTTGGTGTTGACAACCCTGCAAAAACCTAAAGTTTTACAAGTTATACTTTTACAAGTTAGTTATACTTTTTAATGTATTGTCGAGTTTTTTAGGATCGATCGGATCCCATTAACATTTAGATTGGCCGGTCAAAGCCAAATTACAGTTCAGTTGACACAGAATACTTTACCGACATTTCGATAGGTATGCATGGATTTTAAAATTCTGAATATTTATCAAGCTTGGAGCGTCGAAATTTTCATCTCTAAGTACTAGTTTAGGGGTTGCAATCCCGCAGCAGCAATATGAGGACAACGAAACCCAAAATTCGCCCCAGATATCTCGATATAAATTACGGACATCGTTGCGGAAGGCATGGGGGAGCAAGGGGGGGACGGCTGCGAGCGCTTATGTCACGAGCGATAAAGACAGCAATATCCCAAACGAATACCTAACGCGGCCGCGCGGCCGGCAGGGAAACTTCTCTTAAGAGCTTAGCTTAGCTTTTAAATTCATGCTTAAATACATGTTAAAAGCAAGGAGAACAAAGATTCGTTCATACAAATATCGTGCAAATATCTGCTCCAACTGGGGATTGAACCTGGTACTCAAGCTTCGTAGTGAGGGTCTCTAACCATTGGACTATCCGGTTGTCAAGATCGACAAAAAAAACAAGGTTTTTTTTGCAATATGGCTTTGTCCATTAAATGCCAATTTAGCCACTGACTGGCCAGGTGCATTTTGTTCTCATTCGATAAAATAAAACTTTTATACTTAATATAAAAATAGAAATAGAAAAAAAAATTACTTTTTTAATATAATGCCATAATTTACAGTAAATTATGTTAGTAACTAGCTTTTGCCCGCGGCTTCCACGCGTGGAATTCGGTTATCGCGCGCTGTTCCCTCGGAAACTGTGCATTTTTCCGGGATAAAAGTAGCCTATAGAGAGTGACTGTGGCTCATAAACTATGTATCTCTATACCAAAAATCACGTTGATCCGTTGCTCCGTTGTGGCGTAGAACATACAAACACACTTTCATATTTTTAATATTAGTATGGATAAAAGTATCTTGCTTTTCACTTTTGGCTTCGTGACACCCAAGTACTAAGAATAAAACGGACAAAAAGTAAAAGTCTACCTTATACAAACATCTCAAAGAATCTATAAATATTTGTGGACTCGTATTTCAGCGTGAAAATATTCCCTCTCCGATGTTAAACTCGGAAACTAAATTGTTTCCCCGATATCCTGCGGATAAACCTCATGATAAATAGAGGAAATATGCCGATACAATCTCAAACACACTCTCCTACCACACAATAAGATCGAGTTTACTCCGTCAGCGAAATCGTTTACAAAAGGAAATATTATTCAAAAGACATCAATCCGAATGGCAGGTGTTCTAGAACAATCAATCTCTGATTTTAGCCTGATGACTATGGTTGTCTCTTACTGTGTTATGAAAGACGTGTAGACGAGTAAAGGACGGCTGTATTTCCGTTGGTCTGTGGCTGTTTCTGTCGATATTTCGATGTAAAAAGGTAGTATTTTTCTATGTATCCGTAAGGTTATTTTAAGAGATTCCCATTGTCCACCATTTTAGTGTGATGCTGAAATATAATTTTTATTTCGCTGATACAGTGAGTATTTTTTATTTTGATACAGGTTTGCAAATTACTGAATGACTGATTTACGAGAACAGGATCGTCCAGTTTCTGCTGAGTTTTTTTTTCCTTTTTTCCAAAGATGCGTGATAAGATTTTTCATAAAGGACAAATACTTTCGGATCGCCGGACGGGATTCGAACTCTCTTCCTTTGGCTTAAGCGCCAGAAGTGTCCTAACAACTAGACCACCTGGAAATCAAATAATATTCAAATAATCACTTTCTCAATCATTTGCAACTTATCTCTGCTTATATGTATGTATGTCACACTACACTATACACTGGCCTTCCTTCAGGATGAGAGGGGTTGGGCTGTAATACCCACGCAGGCCCAGTGCGGACGGGGAAAGTTCACATACAGCATGGAATTCTTTCTTTTTAAAACTTTTTTAGGGTTCCGTACCCAAAGGGTAAAAACGGAAATCCTATTACTCAGACTTCACTGTCCGTCGGTCCGTCCGTCTGTCACCAGGCTGAAACAGACAGGTAGACAGTTGAAAATTTCACAGATTATGTATTACTGTGGCCGCTTTAACATCAAATACTAAAAACAGAATAAAATAAATATTTTAGGGTGGCTCCCATATATCAAAATTGTTTTTTATAAAGCTTTTCTTTAGCCTGCCCTGTTTATTTATAATATTTCTTTGGGTCAAATCTTGGAAGCAAAATTTGGCCCACTTCCAGCGGCTAATTGACTTAAAATTTGAAATACTTATGTAAATTTGGTGACAATACAATAATCTGCTAGTGACATCTTGGTGGTCCTGCCAGAATCGTCTCCGCAGGAGGGAATTCCTCAATGATTAATAGTACCGACAGATATGCAGTTTAAATGACAATGCAAGTACAGACAACGAAAAGTAATCAGCAAAAAAGCTTGTATTAAAAATGAAATTTTTAGAAAATTATTTTGCCTTTTTTTGCTGATGTCTAATTATGTATAGATAATAGTACGGAAACCTTCGTGCGCGAGTCCGACGCGCACCTGGTCGGGTTTTATAACTGTAAACATATTCTGCTAACACTCTGGCGGTTCACAGTTCTTCGTTCTGTGCTGAGTCATTACATCGGAATATAAAGCAAATGGCGTCGAATTAAGATAAGGGGGGACATTAAAGTGATACCAGGGAGCGAACAAGGCTATAGAAATGATGAAGTCAGGCGATATCACGGAACCTTGTGGTATAATGGCTTGGAAAAAAAACGGAAGCAGTGATTATACTAAAAGATATGGAAATGTTGATATAATTCATGTTGCTAGAATCAAAAATCAAATCTATCCTATAGATCTATAGTAGTAAATTTACCAGAATAAGTTTATGAGGTTTAAACCTATCATCATCATCATAATCATCATGTCAGCCGAAAGACGTCCACTGCTGGACATAGGCCCCCCCAAGGCTCTCCACTCAGACCGGGATTGTGCTTTTCGCATCCACCGCGATCCCGCGATCTTAACCAGGTCGTCGCTCCATCTTGTTGGAGGCCTACCGACAGCTCGTCTCCCGGTCCGCGGACGCCATTCGAGAACCTTTTGACCCCATCGGCCATCAGTATGCAAAACGTTATGTGATACGACTGGCACCCAGCTGGGACGCCATAAATACAAACACATAGGGAGCATCCCATGATTTCGTAACGGACATTCGTACACAATATTTTGGATTTACAAGTCTGGTACACTCGGACTCGTAGTTTGGTAAGACGAATTTTAATTAAAGTGTTACTTTGTGGACGGCCATTATCAACATACAAGATTTGTAATTGAATTTGATATTGCGTAGGCTTATATATGGTATCATGCTAATAATCATGAAATAACATTAAAATAAAACATTGATTAGCAAACAAGCTTCACACAATAATTCACAAAGGTGGGTAGATCTGCATCGTTCAAGTGCCGTATATAATATATATAGGCGGTATAAATCAATTCACAGCATGTTATAATTATAATTATTATCGACGATAAATTGTACAATGAATAACTACTACGGGACAAGTCAATTACCCACTGTATATTTAATAAATTGCTTTCTATACAAAATTAAAAGAAAACGGTACTGGAATAAACTATGCAACAATATCCGTCTGTTGAAGTCACGTTGAAGTTTAAGTTACTCACCAGGATTCTAGACTACTAGACTTGATTTTTAACCCCCGACGCAAAAAGAGGGGTGTTATAAGTTTGACCGCTATGTGTGTCTGTCTGTGGCACCGTAGCTCTTAAACCGATTTGAATGCGATTTGATTTTATTTTAAATCAGGTTTTCTAGCGATGGTTCTTAGACATGTTTCATCAAAATCGGTTCAGCCGTTTTTGACATATTGAACTTTGAAGTGACAAAGGGGTTTTCCAACTTTTGGTTGGTTAGGTTAGGTTAGGTTCCGTAAGAAGTTAACAATACTCCCACGTTACAGACTGTGCAAACCACTTCTGCCCTCTAAATCTGTGCGGAGATGTCCCGATTTAGCCATTATTCAAATAAAGAGAACAAATACCATTAATCTCAGGCGCGTAGTGATTAAACGGAGATTAATCGGGTATAGACCTATCTTATACCCGAGTCTTGTAAGACACTAGCTTTACCCGCGGTTCCGTTTGCAATAAAACATCATGGTTGTACAAAATTCTGCCGAAAGGTTGGGGTACTTTGAAAACCACATTAAGAAGGGTCTACTAAAACGTTATCTATATCAATTATAGGCAAACCGCGTAACTGAGTCCTCGCCTGCGCGGTACAGGGGCGCGGGGGTAAGACGACAAAGGGGACCGAAGGAGGTGCGGGCAGCAACCGGAATGAGCTGTGCTAAGATGCGCCTGCCGCCCGCACCTCCTTCAGTCCCCTTTGTCGTCCCGCCCCTGTACCGCGCAGGCGAGGACTCAGTTACGCGGTTTGCCTATAACACCAACCACATGGCAAACAGCCATACTTATTCTTAAAGCAATAATAACAAGTTAAATATCTCAAAAACGGCTGAACAGATTTTGATGAAACATGTATAAGAAACATCGCTAGAAAACCTGATTTCAAATAAAAAACCGCATTGAAATCGGTCCACCCGTTTATGAGCTACGGTGCCACAGACAGACAGACAGACACACATAGCGGTTAAACTTATAACACCCCTCATTTTGCATCGGGGGTTAAAAACAGGACCGAGTTAATCCCAAGGGTCAAAGTTACCCATCAGGGCCAAAGTAACCCGAACTTAAGGAGCCTTCTTCTTTTGTAATTTTATTTCTGTGTACCCACGTGTTTTCTGTATCAAATTCAAATAATTTATTCAGTAAGTAGGCTGCAATGGGCTCTTTTACACGTCTTTTTTTTATAACTACCAGCGCTTTCGGAATGACCATCATTGCCAAGAAGAATGCGCCGCGAGAAACTTGGCAGAAAGCATTTTTGTCAAAATAAATTATAACAAATAAAATACTTATAAACTACAGTATAAAATTAAAGAAAAAATTACATAAAAAAAATAAACAATTCAGTCCAATTATTTTTATTACGTATTATTCGCTTTTAAGCGATAAGGCCGCCTATTTTCTACGCCGAATTTGTGTCAATGTAAATTTGTTGTACTGATTTATGTTGTGTAATAAAGAATATTGTATTGTATATGACAGCAGACAGTATCAAAGCTCATCCAAACACGTGTCGCCAGTTTAGCGTGAATGAATAACATACACACACAAGTTTTCGCATTAAATTCACAATGACTAGAATTCTAAGTCTGCTACCTATCCTCGAAGTGCCAAGTAAAGTCTCGTTACACTGCCAAGCGAAAGTGGTCACGTCTTGTTAGGATGTGCTCACGTCGCGGGTTCACGACTTGAGCTGGACCAGGGGTCAAACGACCTTAGTTAGCTGCGAAAATAACGGCCATAATTAGTGGGTCAGGTCGCCATTTCGATTGTACTGAGGGATCTAAACAGCGCTAAGTTTGACCATATAGAGTGTCCCCTCCAAAGTGGATGGTAGAATTTTATTTTGTTTATTAAAGAACTAGAAGCACAATAATATAGTTATGAAGTACAAATATGTTTATTTTGCATAAAATGTGGTACATAAAGTTGGCAATAAAGTTGTACACGTAGAAAATAGCGCCATAGAGCCAATTACAGGATCTCAAAGATCAAAGTAACAGTAAGCTTAACTTAAACGAGGCTTGAAATGAAATAATCAGTTTATTTTGCTTTAGACATGGTTTAATAATTAATTGGTTGGTGGTGTGGTGCTCTGATAGTGCTAATGTACAGTGACATGCCGAACCAATACATCGGCATGCAAATATTGTATTATATTCTAAAAAGTTTTTTTCTTATAGCGCGAAACGAATACCAGTAACACATCTTTTGCGAGAGTCATTCAGATAGATATTATTATAATTCTTAATAGCGATTAACTTTATTCGACCTGTTGACTGTTTCTTTAAAGTTGACGGAAAAAAAAATAACTTGCTTACGTAATTGTGTGAATTAATTACTTTTTTACACCTTATAATCTTCTTTTATTGTCACATCGTGACAATGCACTTCCACCAAATAACATAGGTATCAGCGATCAACCACTGGTAGTCTATTAAAGGACAAAAGTATCTTGAGTGTGACTAAAGGGTTACGAAGTTTTAGATGGATGTTCTTAATGCATGAGGGAGACGCCTTTGTTCTTTGGACGTCTACCACCAAATAACATAGGTATCAGGGATCAACCACTGGTAGTTTATTAAAGGACCAAAGTATCTTGAGTGTGACTAAATGGCTATGAAGTTTTAGATGGATGTTCTTAATGCATGATGGGAGACGCCTTTGTTCTTTGGACGTCTTCCGGCTGATGATGATGATCTTCGTACACCGTAAAAACTCTGATCTAAGTTTTGATGATTGTCAATGGAATTTTGACTCCTAATTATTCCAGCAAATTAACGTAAAAGCTAGTTAGTTTCTAGTTCCTTAATATGCAATAATGACAACAAAGCCAACAATGACAATGGCGTCATTAGAGGAACAATGCCGCACGGACGGGGCGGGGACAAGCGCGACAAATCACGGGGATAAGCCTGCTCTATTGTCATTTGTAGAGGTGTCACGACCGGTGACAGACATATGTTTAAAGCTGCGTTGCCACCAGAGACGTGCGAGGATATATATAAGACCATTATGATAATGAGGACTGTTAGAAATTAGGGTACGCTTTGAAGTACAATTCGATTAGGTATCTCCACTTTGATACTCAGCAATTCTACAATGATTGAAATCAAGATTTGGTCATGGGAGCGACAACAACTAATCCGGCTTTGTATATTAGGCAAGGTAAAAAGCTTGATGGTTAAAAACAAAACAGGTAGTAATTCGTCGTAATTTTTTTGGAATTTACCTTTACGATTTAAGCCGAGACGTCCCGAGTGTCAAAGTGGAAATATCGTAGTGTAATGGTCGGCCGTTTAAATCGGAAACCCCCACGAGCAAATCAGCAGAATACCTTAGGAAATGTAAATTTAAGTTATGATTTGAGTGTAATTTGTAAGTCATACGATAAATAAATAAATCGGTCCGATTAGACATCGAAAAACTTTAATTTTGTGGTAGCTGTGCAACTCATGGTCATTGGGAAAAAAAACTTTTCTAAATTGTTTAGCTTATGACAATGTATGGTTTGAGACCTATTAAACTTAGAAAAGTCGAAAAAAAAATTCATCTCAAAAGCATATATCACAAAAAAGGCTAAACCAATTCTGATCGAAACATAGCTAAAAATCCTTGTTTTTTTGGATCTTTGTATTTTTTATTTCAATCCAAATTTTTTCTTTTACGGTCATCCCGTAAAACCTAAATTAAATATACAAACTGAAATAGATGCACAGAAAAACAGAAAATAAGACTGGATCGAACCAGGTCCTGGTTTCCGTACCGCGTGCTGCTACACCATGATAGTCACGGTACCGACACGAATTTCCCTATGCACCTCATATCTCGGTTTAAAGAAATTTATTACTCTCGGAAATTTACATTTCACTTAATGAGAAATCACCATGTTAGTAGTGAACGTTATTGATTATTACAATCTCAGCTTGTTTGTTTCTTACTTAGTCACTTAAGCAGTGACGCTAGCGACATCTATGCCGTAGCCCTCATCGAGAAACTTTTTCGGCATTCCATTGGAACTAACCGCTCACCCGGACAAGAGATATCGTTACTAAGCAATCAAATTAAGATTGCTTTTTTGGAAGCTAAAAGTCCTTGACGCTTCAATCTCCATGTGAGGAGTGCATGGGGATCGGTGTGGTGGTCAGGTAGCTATATTGTTGTTCGATTTCTATTTATCTTTTTCTTATTTATATTATAACTAACACAGAACGTAAGCTAGTTTTTGTCACTAACAACATATGAACTTGTTTTCCGAATTAAATGATTTTTATTATTATTGGCGTCAAACTCATAATACTCCCTTTTCGCGTCAGGTGTTTCTCTCAACGAGCATTTAAAATAAATTCTGTTTGCGTTTCACGAGCACTGAAATAAACTGCGGATTTTTTCGGATGCAATTCGCTCTAGAGTGTACTTCGAGGGGATTTAAAAACTCGTTAACTTAATTTGATACGAGGTTTTTAACCGTGGCGAGTTAAACTTTAGATTAGTGCGGTTTGCTTTTGGAATTAGAATACTTTGTTTAAGGTAGCTTAGAACCTTAAAGGTCTATAGCAGGGTTTCTCAAACTGATGGCTCCACGTACTCCTGTTAAAGTTTCTAGACGACAGCGAACCCCTACCTGCCCCCCCCCCCCCCAAAAAGTAATAAAATTGACTGTTGGAGAAACTAAGGTTATTTTTATTTCAATCATCATCATAATATATAATGCACCTATATTATTTATTATTTATTTCAATAAAAGGTAACAAGTATAGGTAAGAATCGTCTTGCCAACGAAAATACAAACTGAAACAAACAACAAAAAATAAGTAACTTTGGAGTTGAAATATAAAATACAAAAAGACTCCAAAAACCAATCTTAATCATCTTGCCAGTCTTGCAGCCACCATCACGTAAACCTTGTCGCGAACCCCCTACCTTCGAATAGCGAACCCCTAGGGGTTCGCGTACCCCACTTTGAGAAACCCTGGTCTATAGCCACTGCACCGTATCATACTATGACCGTAACAGCAACGTGTCTGGCAAAAATGTATTCTTTGTCCCGGTCAGGGTCCCGGGTTCGATTCCCGGCCGAGGCAGATATTTGTATAAATACGAATGTTTGTGTTGTTAAAATGTGATAATTAGGGCCTTCACTAACTACCCTTAAAGTTTGAGGTAGTATCAAAAATACACGCTGTATAAAGAGTTATACAAATACAAACATACAAGTTATTTATGATGGAGCCCTAACACGGACATCGTAGTGAGCGTCAAATATGTCGTAAAACTAAACTAAACTAAACTATGTCGTAATATCGGCGACACAGTATGTCGCATGTTTGCTGAGCACATAGCTATTCATCTGCAGGGACGGCATATATTCGTGTCAGATGAATTTATCCCTGCCACAATGTTTACGGCAACAGTAGGTGTAATGTGGTCGAAATGTCGTGGTAAATTATATTACTCGTGTGTTAGCGTGATAAGTCCCGTTGGTGGTATTTTGACTAACAGTAGGTAGATTCGATATGAAAAGTAAGAATATTTATGTAAGTGAATAGTAAAGAAAATATCTATATATATTATATACTGAGCGACAAAAAATCTGGCCCTGGAATGTGTGCAGTAAATAGGTACTTTTGTATGGAGAGTGGTCCAAATAATGTGACGCTGAGTATATATTATTATGAACAGGCTGCATTGCCACTAGATAATATGTAGGAAAATGTGTTGCAAAGAATGTGTTTTTCATGAACCAATAGAACCGCCTCATTCACCTCGCCTCGCTCTGCAGGGCTACTACGAAACTCGTAACTCAAAGTTCGTGTCGTGCGGTCCCTCTGGCACTAACACTGTTTAATACGAAAGCGAGAGGGACCGCACGACACACACTTCGAGTTTCGAGTTTCGTAGTAGCCCTGCAGCTCAGCTGTTTCCACTAGAGATGTGCTGTGCGAGGATAGGTAAATGATCTATTGGTCTGTTGGTGAAATGGTCTATTGGTTTATGAAAAACATATTCTCGTCACACAGCCAGCCTCGCAAATCTCTGGTGAAAACGGAGTCTATAAAGTATCATTAGGTTCTTCAAAACTGTCGAAACGCTCTTGTGCAAACGTCAGCAATGTTCATTAAGAGAAGTCTCTTCGTTCCATTCTCCATACAAACGTAGTCCCGCTCTCATTTGAAAACTAGGCAACAGAAATACATGAAATTTTGTAAGTATGGACTAGACGTAATTATCTATGCCTGTGGTTTTTCAGATTTTCGTATAAATGTGTAATATCAGAATTGCAGGAGCTCAAAAGTCGACAAAAAAAAAGATGTAAACTTTGCACGAAAACTACAGACTAATAAAGCATTTTTACAAAAAGCGAAAAACCACAGACATAGAAAATATAATGAATATCTTGATTGTAAAATATCATTGATTTCTGTGCTATACTTTTCGTATAATATGAGGACAACGAAACCCAAAATTCAACCGCCCAAATCTTGAAAAGCCTACAGCTATCTCGATATAAATTACGGACGACGTTGCGGAAGGAATGGGGGGGGGGCTGCGAGCGCTCATGTCACGACACGAGCGATAAAGACAGCAATATCCCAAACGAACTTGGCCGCGCGGCCGGCAGGGAAACTTCTTTTAAGATCTTTTTGTCTGTAAAAAAAAATTATGAATATATGTTGAATTAGCGATGATATTAAATGTTATTGTAACGTATAACTAACACGTCTTAAATCGAGTTCAGCCCGACATTGTTTCGGGCTAATTCGTAGCCCTTCGCGCGCCACCGCTCAGCACAGCGCAGCAGTGCGCGTGTTGCGGCAGCAGCCGAGTTGCGTTGCTCCTAGGAAGAAGGGCTACGAAGTAGCCTGGAACATGTCGAGCTAAATTCAATTTAAGATGTGTAAGTTATCCATTATGAGTGAGTCTCGCGGTAGTTTAGTGAAAGAATTGCGAAACTGAAGTGGCAGTGGGCGGGGTACATTGCTCGCAGGACTGATGGCCGATGGGGTCAGAAGGTTCTCGAATGGCGTCCGCGGACCGGGAGACGAGCTGTCGGTCGGCCTCCAACAAGATGGAGCGACGACCTGGTTGAGATCGCGGGATCGCGGTGGATGCGGGTAGCACAAGATCGGTCTGAGTGGAGAGCCTTGGGGGAGGCCTATGCCCAGCAGTGGACGTCTTTCGGCTGGCGTTTGGATTATTTTGAATTTGATCTATTTAACCGTCTGCCTACTGTGACACGATCGTGTGTGGTTAAACGTGCTTTGCTTCAAGTGGATTTATCGCTGGCAACAGCGCGCGATTATGAAATTATACATTTATCTCTCCCGACGACTAATTATGACGCTAATGACGAAAAGTAGACAGACAAACATAATGTTCTTATATACGGAAATAACATTTCCTTTCCACTTTTATTTATTCAAATGTTTTGCTATATTTGTCGATCCTTGTTTTTTTTGATTGCTCCTCTACCACTTAAAGGTTGACTGGCAGAAATCCCTGCAGGGACAAGTCCGCCTTTGTACTTAACACTACTTTTTTATGTAACCTGTTTGTACAATAAAGAGTATAAAAAACAAACTTTTGACGAGTGGTTAGAGAACCTGACTACGAAGTTTGAGGTCCCGGGTTCGATCTCCGGCCGGGGCAGATATTTGTATGAATAATACGAATGTTTGTTCTCGAGTCTTGGATGTTTAATATTATGTATTTAAGTATGTATTTATCTATATATGTATGTTTATCCGTTGCCTAGTACCCAGAGTACAAGCTTTGCTTAGTTTGGGATTAGGTCAATTGAAAGAAAGAAAAGAAAGAAAGAAAGAAAGGTTTATTTTGCCTCCATAAGTACCACCTAAAACTAAGACTAGAACTAGCACTAAAACTATGTCACTTGGACTTGGAATTGGTGTCAATTATTTATTGTTTGTAAAAAGTAAAAAAGCGGTTTCAGAAAAATTATAGAATAGATAAGGTACCCTACTTTGTACATACATAATTTTTGAAAATAGATATTATTTTCATATAATGCGATGAGACGATCATAACATAATGTTGAGTATATCTGGTCTACAAATAGGTACAGTGAAGGCACAATAGGCGGTATAAAATATGATTCCATCGGAACCTTTGAAAATAAGCTTAATCCTACCCCGGTTCATTATTCAACGTTAAAATATAAAATTAAACGGGTAATTTTAATTTGGCGTCGGTTAACACTGGCGAAAATAAATTTTGAGACTGGCAACATTTATTAATCTGAATTATTTGGCACAAAACGTTTTCAACAACGTTGTCATTTTCAATTTGTTTAAATGAAAAGTTCATTTACCTATTTAAATTTCTGATGTAATTTTTATGATCGAAATTAAAATATCATGAACGAGTAAAAACCGGCCAAGAGCGTATCGGACACGCCCAAGATAGGGTTCCGTAGACATTACAAAAAAATAAAGTAATATTTTTCTAAGGATTTGGTATTGTGTGCGGAATCTTCCAAGTTTAGGTATATTTAGGTTTATTTTTAGACGACCAGATGCCTAGTGGTTAGAGAGCCTGACTACGAAGCTTGAGGTCCCGGGTTCGATTCCCGTGTCGGGGCAGATATTTGCATGAAAAATACGAATGTTTGTTCTCGGTCTTGGGTGTTAACTATGTATTTAAGTATGTATCTATCTATATAATTATATTTATCCGTTGCTTAGTACCCATAACACAAGCTTTGCTAAGCTTACTTTGGGACTAGGTCAATTGGTGTGAATTGTCCCGTGATATTTATTTATTTATTATTTAACCCCCGACGCAAAAAGAGGGTGTTATAAGTTTGACCGCTATATGTGTCTCTCTGTCTGTCTGTGTCTGTTTGTATTCGATTTGAATGCGTTCTTTATTTTAAAAGCAGGTTTTTTAGCGATGGTTCTTAGACATGTTTTATAAAAATTGGTTCAGCCGTTTTTGAGATATCGAACTTTTAACTGACAACTTTTCCAAATTGTTGATGGTTAGATTATTTATACATTAGCCTGCTATTTACTCTTAAACTACTAATAATTCTCAAGGAATGGGCGGCGGTGAACACTATTATTTCAGGTGACCGCCCTAGTTGACTACGAAACCCTAAAAAGGGTGTTTTAATGAAAGGACGTTTTAATTTACGTTCAGTAACTTTTTAATAATTTTAGAGATATTTGGACTGACTTGTGTTTTTTTTTTAATGATACCCATATTTTAGTTTTCTACTACAAAATTTCAACAAAATAATGAATGACTCCAAGCTACCATCATTGTACAAACTCAGTTATACAATAAAATTTATTTATATTGACCCGGATAACTCACGTCTTAAATCGAGTTTAGCTCGACATCTGGATTAAAGGTATCTTAAGTTAGGTTATAGTATATAAGTAGTAGCAGGTAGTAATTAGTAGTAGTTATGTAACACATATATTAATCGGTCTTATTTTCTACCTGGGTCCTGTAACACAGGGACTCCTAGCACTAAAGCAGCTAAATTATTTTCATTTTCATTTTAGTTATGTCATGTGGTTTCCTTACTTTTCGACCAGTTTGTGTAAATTTGGTGAATAAACGGATATTCCCGTCATGTTTACGATTTTTATCGGCGCAGCTTGTGCTAGGGCTATGCGCCATTTACGACGCAAGCCGGCGTAACGCATAAAACGGCGTATCGCTAAACGTTGTTTTTATGCCTTTTTGTTAAACGAAAACTATAACTTGAAATAACGTTACGTTACGTCGTATACGCACAATGTTACATCTATTTTAACTAGAATATTCTAAAAATACTGAAAATCTTGTGAGATATATGATGACATTTAAATTGTCTAAGGAGAAAATGAAACTGCCAGAAAAACGACCAGTATTAAAATTCAATGCGAATCGCCAGCCAGCCATAGCCAGCTATGATGATGATACTAGCAACCTGTCACTATTGTACCGTTTTTGTCAAACTTTAAACCTAAAATTGCTAAAAGTGACTCCGAAGCGGTAACGTTTCGTGTGCTCTGCTTACCCCATTTGGGAATACAGGCGTGATGTTTGTGTGTTGTGTTAGTGTGTGTAATTTGATAGGGTTTTATTTCTTTTATGAAGTTTTTTTAAATATAAATGGCTTCTATCCGTTTTATGAAGTTGCACTATACATACAATCTTAGCTTTCAATTTTGACTTACAAACTGGGTTAGTTACACACTTAGCGCTTCTCATACCAAGATCGAAGTGGATCCCATCGGACGGAAGTAACCGATTTAGACCCGAGACAATCCAATCGGGCTCCAATCAAGGCTGGACTCAAACCCGCGCCTCTCTGATTGAAACACACACTATATGTGCGGCGTAGATGCTCTACGAGGCTACGGCGTAGATGTGCTACGCAGCTACGATGGAATGCTTTAGAATTTCTTATAATAAATATTGACTAGTGATTTTATTTGTTCGTTTGTTTATAGTCTTTATTGTACAAAAAGGTTACTAAAAAGTGTTAAGTACAAAGGTGGACTTATCACTGAATGGATATCTGCCAGTCAACCATTGAGTGACCAAATCAAGGTTAAAAAAATAGAGCAAAACATTTATTATTTTGAATAAATATAAATGCATATTTAAAACCTTAATACCTAAATATACAATAAATGAATACACACATTTACATACAATACATAAATAACACAAGTATAAAGGATAATTACTTACTAAATAATCAAGGAACTATAAGTGTGAGCCACATCTCCAATGTCTCCCAATTAATCAATCAATTCAATTTATTCATTTACTAATGTTTACCCGCGACTTTGCACGCGTAAATCAGTAGATAAAATAAAGTCAATCAATATGGGTGCTGTAAACTTTAATTGGGTATTAAATAAATAAATTTATTATTATTACTTCCAACCGAAGCAACTGGAGGTCCATGGAGGAGGCCCTTATGTCCAACAATGGACGTCCTACAGCTAATAACGCTGATGATGACTAAATTCCTAAATTTTACATCATGATCTCAAACAGAAGTATCTCTTTAATTTATAAGTTTTTTTAAAATAAAATAGTATAAAAAGTCAATGAAAAATTGCGACTGTGTTGCCTGAACACTACAATTTAGCCGCTTTCAAGTCTAGGGTGAATGAGCATTTACTAGGCAAGCGTGCTCCATCGTAGGCCTCATCCTCGCTTTCCGTCACGCGTGATTGTGGCCAAGCCTATCATCATCCCAGCCTATATACGTCCCACTGCTGGGCACAGGCCTCCTCTCAGAACAAGAGGGCTTGGGCTATAGTTCCCACGCGGGCCCAGTGCAGATTGGGAACTTCACACGCACCATTGAATTGCTTCGCAGGTTTGTGCAGGTTTCCTCACGATGTTTTCCTTCACCGCAAAGCTCGTGGTAAATTTCAAATGTAATTCCGCACATTAATTTGGAAAAACTCAGAGGTGCGAGCCGCGGTTTGAACCCACGACCCTCTGTTTGAGAGGCGATAGGTCAAACCACTAGGCCACCAAGCCTATATCGTATAAAAAAAACTTCGGTATACCTAATTAACGAAATAACCTAACCAACTAAAAGTTGGAAAACCCCCGACTACACTATACGACGACAATATCTCTGAACCGATTTTGATAAATATGTCTAAGAACCATCTCTAGAAAACCTGCTCTTAAATAAAAAAACGCATTCAAATCGGTCCACCCGTTTAAGAGCTACGGTGCCACAGACAGACACACATAGTGGTAAAAGTTATAACACCCCTTTTTTTGCGTCGGGAGTAAAAAATAGCAGCCATTGCGTATCTAAATGAATCATTTAACACCCGCGAATAAGTCAACTAAATAGATAGATAGATTATCTAAATCCGAGTTTTCCTAGTTCCTTTAACTTCCCGCGAAAACTTCTCAAACTTCTTAAAAACTTTGAGGCACACTAATTAATAGTTTTCCACAAAGTTTTTTCTTTGACGGAAATATTTAATTAATGTTTCAGTCGAGTGCCTAAAGTTCACGCAGACGAATTGTGTAGAGTCCGAATTATTTCGGCGTTAAATCGGAGTTCAGGTTCGGTTTTTTTGTTTTTATTAAAATTTGAATACTCAAGGTTTCTATACACATCAAATGTAAGTCCATATTGTTGCGGGCACCCGAGGGTCAGAGACCTGGTGACCTGACACAGGTTCTACCTAGTTCGGGCACCAGTCTCCCCTACTCAAGTCTGTAAAACTAATTGGGTATGAAATAGGAAATGTACATTGTTATTTTTGTAACTTGGTGGTGGAGAAGAAATAAATAAA
Organism: Choristoneura fumiferana; assembly: GCF_025370935.1. Lineage (NCBI taxonomy): Eukaryota > Metazoa > Arthropoda > Insecta > Lepidoptera > Tortricidae > Choristoneura > Choristoneura fumiferana. Next base: position 1,426,857 of record NC_133496.1, on the reverse strand, counting down.
GTTATTTATTTATTATCTCAGCAGAATGTCAGCTGACACTAGAATTGGAACGAAACCGAAGCTATTATGGTGATTTTCCACCGGCGAGGCGAAACGAGACGAGGCGAGACGAAAATTGAAATTTGTATGCATTCTCGCGCGCTCGCCACGAGCCGCATACAAATTTCAATTCTCGTCTCGCCTCGTCTCGTCTCGACTCTTTAGATTCGTTATCTTTCGTGTCTCGTAATCGTGTTAGGCTCCTGATATTTGTTCGTGGTTACGTTATTACAGTACGATTGTCTCCACTTTGACCTCGGTAATTATTCAATGATTAAGATCAAGATTTGGTCGTGGCCGCGACAAAATAAGTTGACTCGAATTTTAAGTCACCGTGGTGGCCTAGTGGTTTGACCTATCGCCTCTCAAGCAGAGGGTCGTGGCTTCAAACCCCGGCTCGCACCTCTGAGTTTTTCGAAATTCATGTGCGGAATTAGGTACATTTGAAATTTACCACGAGCTTTGCGGTGAAGGAAAACATCGTGAGGAAACCTGCACAAACCTGCGAAGCAATTCAATGGTGCGTGTGAAGTACCCAATCCGCACTGGGCCCGCCTGAAAACTATGGACTAAGCCCTTTTCTTCTGAGAGGAGGCCTGTGCCCAGCAGAGGGACGTATATAGGCTGGGATGGGTGTGGCACAATCTGGACTTTTGTTTAGAACCGAATGCAGCAGAAATAACGCGAGCGAAATAGCGACTCACGACTCAAAAAGTAACGCTCGTCTGGCTGCACCCAAATCTTAGGCTAAATTTTCAGGCTATAATGATACTTTTAATAACTAACTCAGGATGATACCATGGCAAGAACCTACACTAAAAAAGTTGAGTTACGCGTGTATTTATATTACCTCGAAATTTAAGGGTAGTTAGTGAAATTGGATTAATTATTTTCCTTTTAAAATTAATTAGCACTACGTGATACTAATTTGTTTTTGTTCAAAACGTCGCACTTGTTGACGTGACAGCTGTCACAGAACGCTTCTCTCTCGTATCAAATTGTACGCTTACACTGCTGCTCGAAAATATTTCAAAGTTTTATTACGCTCTGGTAGTTAATTCTAAATAAAAAAAAAGTTTTGATATCGGTTCACAGTACTTAAGTCTTCGTCTAGTTACAGTTGGAGGTAGTATCAAAAATACACACTGTATACTGGTACTACTTCTTGTACTACTTGTAGTACCTACTTGTTGATGGATCTGACAGAATATCAGCGCTGCAGGCGTCTAACGCCTCAGCATTATGCTGAGTCAGCGGCCGTTTCACTTTTAAAGGGACACACAAAATCGTATATTTTTATTCTTGTATTTCTTTTTTGTTTCATTTGTATTTGCTGTTTATTGTTTTTTTGTTGTTGTATTTGTGTGTCTTTGTAAATGTTCTTTCTTTCTTTCTTATTGGGTATGTATTATAATACCGATAAACGAAAGACCGAATTTCACAAGACCTATGGACGGAAGGCCGAATATTAAAACGTCGAATGGATATATGACCGAAAGTTTGAAATCCCGAAAGTACATTTGACCGGCAGCCTAAAACCCGAAGACTACAATCCCGAAGATCAAAATACCTACACTCGAAAGGTCGAAAACTCATAATGCCGAACAGTCATAATCACTACAAGTAAAATAATCGACAATCAATATATCGAAAATCAAAATACCGAAACTGCCGTTATACCAACGATGAAACAAATACAGCAGGAAAAGATTTGTGCGAGCGAGCGAAGCGAGCGAGCAAGACTGTTCGCAGCAGAAGCGACTCGGATAGGTTAGGTTCAGAAGGCTAAGGCGGGAACGAAGCGGAGCGTAGTTCCCGCCTTAGCCTTCGATGTTAGGTTTTTTTTTATAGCAGGCAAGATACTTAACTGCCACTAAGAAAGTAAGTTGGATAAGATTCAACAGCAAAGATCATTTGTGAAGCAATATTATCCGGGCTGCTATAAAAAAAAACCTAACATCGAAGGCTAAGGCGGGAGCTACGCTCCGCTTCGCTCCCGCCTTAGCCTTCTGAACCTAACCTATCCAAGTCGCTTTTGCCTCGAACCGTCTTGCTCGCTCGCTTCGCTCGCTCGCACATATCAAACTTTTTTTTACTTTCGGTATTTTGTACTTTCGGTATTATGAATTTCGATTTGTTAAGTGTCGATATTTCAACTGTAGGTAATATGATTTTTCGGTATTATAATACATACCCCATTTTCGGGATTTTGTACTTTCGGTCATTTAAAAATAGATATTTCGACATTCGGTGTATCGGTTGTCGGTATTTTGTACATTCGGTATTCTGAATTTCGATGTGTTATGCGTCGACATTTCAACTGTAGGTATTATGATTTGTCGTTCTTATAATACATACCCTTCCTATTAGAGTTTACCTACGGCTTCGCACGCTTCAACTATTCGATCTGGTCGTTACAATTGAAATTCCGAGATTTTACGGAATTCCCCTGTGTATTCTTCATTGAGGTTGTGTTAAGAACAAGTGTCCAAAATTTCAAAACTCTAAACCCAGCGGTAACATTTTCAAGATTTTATCCCTATCATGTGGGAATATGGGGATAAAAAGTAGCCTACTTATATCTTATTCCATACGTCCAGCTATCTATGCTTCAAATTTCATCTAAATGCGTCCATCGGTTTTAGCGTGAAGGATTAACAAACATACACACACACACACACACACACACGAACACTCGCATTTAAAATATAAGTAGGATTCATAGAAAAATTGATTGCCTTTCCATCCTCCATGGTACCTAACTTTCAACCCTTCATTAAATCACAGCGAGGACGTTAACGGCTCGTCCGCATCGGGTCCGCAACCTGAAATTTAAAGTCCGCAACTTTCGTTAACTGTCCGACGTGTAATCCGAGCTAAATCCTACCCGGATATCCGGTATCGGGGTATCGACATACTCGGCGGTGGCTTAGCATAAGGTGCGGTTGGGGGTAAACTAAGTTTTTGCTAAAAATTTCGATCAAAACTTTTGGGCGGACTGTTATTTTGGTTTTTTGCTCGTGCATTGGAATATTTGTGGCCAGTTTTATTTAGTACTAGCGTTTACCCGCGGCTTCGCACGCGTAAATTATTAGATACAGCAGTTCAATTAAAATGGATTTAATTAAATTCTCGTGGGAATTCACTAAAATTACATCGTGGTTTTCATTGACGTTGTTACCCAGCGGTTGTTATTTCGAGACATATATCTATCCCGTGAGAATATCGGGATAAAAAGTAGCCTTTGTGTTATTTTAGATGTCTAACTATATACGTACGTACCAAATTTCATGACTCGCTGCCCAGCGGTCGTTATTTCGAGATATATATCTATCCCGTGAGAATATCGGGATAAAAAGTATCCCTCGTGTTATTACAGATGTCCAGCTATATACTTATCAAATTTCATGACTCGTAAGCCCAGCGGTTGTTACTTCAAGATTTCATCCCTATCCCGTGGGAATATCGGGATAAAAAGTAGCTTATGTATTATTCCAGATGTCCAGCTATGTACATATCAAATTTTATGACTTTAAGCCCAGCGGTTGTCATTTCAAGATTTTATCCCTATCCCGTGGGAATATCGGGATAAAAGTATTCTATGTTTTAATCCAGGCTATAAACTAACTTTTTGCCAAATTTCATCCAAATGCGTTCAGCCGTTTCAGCGTGAAGAAGTAACAAACATACTCACTCACTCACAAACTTTCACATTTATAATATTAAGAGGATTTATGTTTGGAATTTAGATTCATATTCTAAGCAGAGAACTAATTTAATTGAAATTGTTTTTTTTTTTATTTAATTATTATGACTTTGGTTATGATTTTATGATTTATGATTTCGTACGCTTTTTTTAATTTAAATCAGTTAAATTTTGGAAATTTCAACATAAATTCATTTTATTTGACATTTATGTAAATTACTAGCTTTTGCCCGCGACTTCGTCTGCGTAGATTTTTATATTTACACAATACTCGATAGGAATGAAGTTAATGTCCCGCATTGGCCGTTTCTTGGAATTTTCGAAAAATCCCTTCAAACTACAGCTAAACAATCAACTGAAAAATCTGATCATGATCACCAAGTTTCACATCTAAATTGCTCAAGAAATAAGATTTTTATTCTTCGCTTACTTTTTTCCTACATCGAGTGATCTCAAAGATTGCGTACATGTCTTTGGGATCGCAACCCAGCCTCGCGCTGGCTTGCCGTTTCAGCCGAAAGCGAAGCGGCCTGCCCGGCTAGAGCGGCACTGAGTCTCCCATCGCGGTCTTCCTCAGACTCCTGAGACCGTGCCGTGCCCCTGGTAGTCGATTCGTTTTTTTCGGGAAGGCATGGTAACGCCTATAAAATGCGAGTCCCAAATCCGAAATCGTTGTAAATTTACTCCGCAAAAGAAAGAGAAAAATGTTTTTTTTTTTAAGTACTCACCTTCGTGACCATTATTAAGTGCTTAAAAGAGGCAATACGTATGAATATGGATGCGATATAATTCGTCATCATCAGCCGGAAGAGGTCCACTGATCGAAAAAAGGCCTACCCCTTACAACGCCACAATAATAATACTCGTAATAAATCCATTTATTTCGGGCAACTTGGCCCATACAATAAATACCTTACAGACTAACGTACCTACATATAATCAGTAATATTACAATACAAATAAATTATAAATTACAATGAACGACAACTCGCCACTTGCATCCACCGGTTTCCCGCAAGTCTCACAATGTCGTCATTCTACCTGGAGGGAGGCCTGCCAACGCTTCGTCTTCCGGTCGCCGCTCCTCGAGGACTTCTCCCCCAATCAATAATAATGAATATCTGTTCTTCGAGCGAGCGAGCGATGTTCATAGTTCTCCATAAGATGGCACTGTGAAATGTGTGGCAATTAATTTATTTTTGTTGTAAGTATTATTTAATCAATTACCTATTCAGTTAAATTTCTTGATATCCGTACACCCTCTTTTAAACTTAGTTAATTTGGCTAAATCAGCGCCATCTGTTAGTGTAGCAGGGTACTCGATAGCGATACTTATACTCGTACGCGTGTTGATATGTGTGTTGATTTTACCATTACTTATACTTCTTTTTTTTAGCATTAGAAAGAAGGCAAGCGATCTTGATGTGTCTTTATATTGAAAAAAACTTTTGCAAATAAGTCACAACAAATAGTAACAATTAGCAAGGATATAATATATGCTTTTGGTATCATAAAAGTAGTAGCAACTTCAATAAAAAGACTCGTCAAGATTGTTTACCCTTTTTCTAATGCTAAAAAACTAAGTAACTATGTAAGTAAACTCTTTTTTATTAGTTTACTCCATTACTTACTGTTTACCCAGTTCTCCAAAAGATGGCATTGCGATGTGTGGCAATTACTTTATTGTCGTTTAATTTTAGTCGTATTAGTAAATCAATTAAATTATTCAATTAAATTTGTTGATATCCGTACTCCCTCTTTTAAACTTAGAGTTAATTTGGCAAAATCCTTCCTCAGTGGCTTACTCGAGTCACAACTTTATTAATTTCAGCGCCATCTGTTAGTTTATCAGGGTACTTGATAGTCATAGCACGTATTTGAAAACTTGAAGGTGGAAACTTAACTCAATCGAATCGAATGTAGTAGCTACCTCCACTTTTAAGGGTTGAATTTTTATACCCTAAGGGTCGAATTTTTGTAGCCTAAACCTGGCCGGGATTTTCTCGTCAGATTAGTAAAGTTTGCATAAAAATCCGTTCAGCCGTTCTCACGTGATGCGCGGTCAAATAAACGACAAACAGATAAACAGACAAACAGACAAAAATTCTAAAAACTGTGGAACGTGTTCTGTTATCGATTCTAAGTATCCCCAGACAACTTTTTTCGAATATCTTCCATGTACAGACTTTCGACCCTCTTCAGCTTTATTATATGTATAGATGATGCGATTTTTTATTGAATGATAAATAACCTAATTAAATTAAACATAATCATCCCTTATACAGCTTGCGTTTGTGTTAAAACCACAAACATTAAGGATAATAAGTAAAGTCTATGCTCATTTATGTTTTACCAACTTTATTTTTAACCTACTTCAAAAAAAAGGCTCCCGATTAGGAAAAATATTTTCTTATAGATTTCACATAAATTTATTATTATATTATTATTATCCTATTGTCCTTTTCATGGTCTCAAACTATCTTCATACTTATGAATTGATTATTTTTAAACGTTAAACAACAACAGACATGCAAACATTCCCATTTATAATATTAGTTAAGATTACTTTGTTCTAATCTATCAATTTTTAAAAGTAAAACATACAAATCATTCCGTAAATTTCAGAAATGATTCAGCAAGCAACTGTCATATCTGTAGAAATTCAACTTTATTCATCTTGACTCCGAGCTGTCAAACAAATTACTTTCTTATCAATGTTGCCCTACTTAAAAGATCTCGAAAATTCACGCGCCCCGAAAAAATACCGGAAGAAAAAAGACCTTCGACATAAAAATACCTTTCGGAGTTGCGTGACGTCATAAGCTGGGGTTACCGTACCTGTAATAAAAAACAACTTATAAATATCAGAAATGCGTACAAATTTAGAAACCTGTTTTACGGTACAGTTTACCGTTAATTCCAGGCCCTATACAAAAAATGCAAAATTCTAACTTAGTCTCTTGCCGTCCCGCTAACGCTAATATTATTTAATACGAGATTGAGACGGACAGTACGAGATGAACTTCGCTTTTCGAATTACGTAGTAGCTCCCCAGTCTAATGAGTCATGGAAGCCTAGTGGTTTGACATGGCCTTTGAATGTTACGAGTAGTTTTAGGCATGTGGGCCAATCAACTTTTTTACCGACACTTATCATCTGTCCGCGACATTTTTCAAACAATTGCAGATTTTTGTAAATAAACATGTTTTTTCTGTAATTTAATAGACGGTGCACATGAATACATGCCATCCTACGTAAGTTCAACCTATTAAACCGTGAAATATCTTGTTGGAAGTACGATTTTTTGGTAACGCCAGAGACAATTTTGGTAACGCAGAAGACGCCCAAAGTGTCGGTAAAATAGTTGATTGGCCCATGTACGGTGGGTGGTTTATTGTTGGTTTATTTTAGCCATCCCAATATTTAAAATTATGTTAACATAATTATTATGTCGCTGGTCGCTAGTGCCCCAGTCATAAGCAATTCCGTTGGGCCACTAACTAAGCCTTAATTAAGTTGTCCTGTTTATTTGGGGTTTTCTCTAGATTTTAATCACATGTTATTCAATTTTATTACTCGCAATATCGGTTAAGGCATAACAGCTTGTCATATTTAAGTTATATATTTGAACTAGTGCTTCGCACGCGTAAATCATTAAATCCAGCAGTTGAAATATAATTCTGGGTTTTAAACTATATTGAAATAATTTATTAAACTCTTAAACACTTTACTTTAAAGAGGTCCATAGCAATGAATTTTAAACAATAATTTTGTTCATCCGTGACCTTACAAAAGCTATGTCTATGCAATAAATGTGTGTTCATTCGGCTCCTCCACCTCAACACTGTACGAATACAGACATCTCAAAAACCTAACTATCACCACCATCTTTCAACCTTCATCAGAGGTCTTAAGAGAGATGTTAAGAGACAAAAGGACCTCAACAAAAATACAAACTGAAACATAAATGCACAGAAAAAGCAGAAAAAGAGACCAGCCCTGGGAATCGAACCCAGGTCCTCAGCATTCCGTGCTGCGTGCTATACCACTACACCACCACTGGACAACAGTACAGACACAAATTTCTCCTATGCACCACATATCTCAGCTTATTTGTTTCTTATTTCGTCACTTAAGCAGCGACACTAGCGACATCTATGCTTTAGCCCTCATTGAGAAACTTTCAGCACTCCAAAGGAACTAACCGCTCACCCGGATAAGAGATGTCGCTATTAAGCAATCAAATTAAGATAATAAAAAATACAAAAAGACTCCAAAAACCAAGCTTAATTTGGACCTCCGCAAGGTTCCGCCTGTGTCAATAAATTCAAGTCTCTTACTTCTGATCATAGCATTTATAAATAACAACCTATTCATATTAATAATCCAGGGATAAGGACACTCATGTTCTTGCAAAAACATTTTGGATAACTTCACCGCAAGATCACCCTAAACTTAATTAACTAAAAACCCTCAATAATCAAAAACCCCATAAACAAGTTAATGCCGACTCCGGCGCAATATCTTATCGCACAATGCCCATTGTGACGTCACCACAAAGGCGCAAAAATGTCCTTAATAAAGTACCCGGGACGTCTTTGTCGCGTATTATTGCTGTAGAGTTCCGTAGGTAAGGTGAACCATGAGGAATACATGATTTGTTTTCTGTCGATGTTGTTTTATTGTAACTCTAGACAAGTTTATGTTTCAATTTCAAAGGACCATGGGTAGAAATATCCCCACCCACCAACATGTCTCATTTAACGAAAATTGTCTCATTTAATAGATCTTGGCAACCTGGTGATTTTCTACTATGACGAGGATCGCCCTATGTATGGATTTTTTTTGCTCATTTACAGGAAGAAGATTACAGAAACATTAGTTACTAGCGGTGTTCCCTTCTTTCGCAGACAGAAATTTCGTAGAATTTCGTGTCGCGGAAAATGTTTGATATACTATTTGGTCCTTGTATGTTTTTCTTCGAATATTATTGTTTCATCGACTATTTACTTGAATGAAATATATTTATTATAAAAACAATTAGATTAGCACAGCGACCCCGTCAAAAACGACTTGCTGCCAGAAAATTAGGTTAGGTTAGGTTAGAACTGCGACCTCTCCAGAAAACGAATTGAATGTTTTTCTTGATAATAATTTTATATTAACTAAATAATATGGAAATAAAAAATATTTGATTTGTTATTCTATAAAATGAAATTGTAAGAAATAAATTTTATTTGTAACAAAAACCATTGATTAAAATTTCTTCAAAGCAAGTGTTCTTTGTATTGATTATTCTATGAAACGATAATATAAGAAAAAATGTCTGCGAAACGAAATACTATCAAAATGATGTCTGTGAAACAATACACAACCTACTAGCAATAATAGATAAAACTAAAAGTAAAACCCCATACATAGGGCGATTCTCGTCATAATAAAAAAAAACATCAGGTTGCCAAGCTCTATGAGACATGTTTCGTTTCTGTTGGTGGGTATAGACAGTGCCCATACAAATTTGCCCATTGTCCTTTAATCAACTGGCAACACCAGTGGCAGCGTTTTTAGCTTTGTAGCGAAAACTGCCTACAAACGGAGAACATGTCGGGTTCTTTGGCACTGAATGTGTTAAGATTTTATACCCCGAGTTCTAGTCACGTGACTGGTTCAGCGTAATGTGAGATCGACGAGAATTGTCACTTCAAAGTTCAATATCTCAAAAATGGCTGAATCGGTTTTGATCGCTGTAAAACCTGCTTTCAAATAAAAAGCCACATTCAAATCATTCCACCCGTTTAAGAGCAACGGTGCCACAGACAGACACACTTAGCAGTCAAACTCACCTCTCTTTTTGCGACGGAGGTTAAAAAATAATTAGATAGTAAATTAAAGCAATTAGTTCATTGATAAAAACCTTCGATAAATAACGCATGATAATAATATAAATTAAATAAATCCTTGTCGAAGCTCTATTAGAAATTTAAGCGAAATTAATGTTGTTCGTTAACTTTAAGTTTAATTCAAAAGCTGATTACACAAACAAATCAATCATTTTGTTTTTTGATTGAAACGTTTCGATAAACGTGTACTTTTGAATTTAAATTACACTTAATTGTTTTACAAGTAT
>NC_133496.1:1366638-1416975 GCF_025370935.1 Choristoneura fumiferana | reverse complement strand
TTTGTACTTAACACTACTTTTTTTATTTAACCTTTTTGTTTTTCGTTTCTGTACAATAAAGAGTATAAAAAACAAACTTTTGACGACCAGTTGGCCAAGTGGTTTGAGAACCTGACTACGAAGTTTGAGGTCTCGGGTTCGATCTCCGGCCGGAGCAGATATTTTTATAAATAATACGAATGTTTGTTCTCGAGTCTTAGATGTTTAATATGTATTTATGATTTAATATTATGTATTTAAGTATGTATTTATCTATATAAGTATGTTTATCCGTTGCCTAGTACCCAGAGTACAAGCTTTGCTTAGTTTGGGATTAGGTCAATTGAAAGAAAGAAAAGAAAGAAAGAAAGAAAGGTTTATTTTGCCTCCATAAGTACCACCTAAAACTAAGACTAGAACTAGCACTAAAACTATGTCACTTGGACTTGGAATTGGTGTCAAGTGTCCCATGATATTTATTTATTTATTTTACTTAACTCGTTATTTTAATGTCCTTGTTTGTAAAAAGTAAAAAAGCGGTTTCAGAAAAATTATAGAATAGATAAGGTACTCATACATAATTTTTGAAAATAGATATTATTTTCATATAATGCGATGAGACGATCATAACATAATGTTGAGTATATCTGGTCTGGTAAACATCGTGAGGAAACCTGCACAACCTGCGAAGCAATTCAATGGTGCGTGCGAAGTTCCCAATCCGCACTGGCCCGCGTGGGAACTATGGCCCAAGCCCTCTTGTTCTGAGAGGAGGCCTGTGCCCAGCAGTGGGACGTATATAGGCTGGGATGATGATATCTGGTCTACAAATAGTACAGTGAGCACAATAGGCGGTATAAAATATGATTCCATCGGAACCTTTGAAAATAAGCTTAATCCTACCCCGGTTCATTATTCAACGTTAAAATATAAAATTAAACGGGTAATTTTAATTTGGCGTCGGTTAACACTGGCGAAAATAAATTTTGAGACTGGCAACATATATTAATCTGAATTATTTGGCACAAAACGTTTTCAACAACGTTGTCATTTTCAATTTGTTTAAATGAAAAGTTCATTTACCTATTTAAATTTCTGATGTAATTTTTATGATCGAAATTAAAATATCATGAACGAGTAAAAACCGGCCAAGAGCGTATCGGACACGCCCAAGATAGGGTTTCCTAGACATTACAAAAAAATAAAGTAATATTTTTCTAGGATTTCGTATTGTGTGCGGAATCTTCCAAGTTTAGGTATATTTAACCCCCGACGCAAAAAGAGGGGTGTTATAAGTTTGACCGCTATATGTGTCTCTCTGTCTGTCTGTGTGTCTGTTTGTGATCGATTTGAATGCGTTCTTTATTTTAAAATCAGGTTTTTTAGCGATGGTTCTTAGACATGTTTTATAAAAATTGGTTCAGCCTTTTTTGAGATATCGAACTTGGAAGTGACAACTTTTTCCAACTTTTTGATGGTTAGATTATTTATACATTAGGCTGCTATTTACTCTTAAACTACTAATAATTCTTAAGGAATGGGCGGCGGTGAACACTATTATTTCAGGTGACCGGCCCTAGTTGACTACGAAACCCTAAAAAGGGTGTTTTAATGAAAGGACGTTTTAATTTACGTTCAGTATTTTTTTAATAATTTTAGAGATATTTGGACTAGACTTGTGTTTTTTTTTTAAATGATACCCATATTTTAGTTTTCTACTACTGTACTAGTACTAGGTCTTTTTTTAGTTCTTGTATATTTTTTTATAATTATATTTAACATCGCTGAATACATGCCTTAAACATATTCGATATAACATGTAAAACATTACGATAAACTTTGTGATTTCCGTACATTGAGATCGTAATTTTATCCGACTAAATTTCAACAAAATAATGAATGAATCCAAGCTACCATCAAACAAACTCAGTTATACAGTAAAATTTATTTATATTGACCCGGATAACTCACGTCTTAAATCGAGTTTAGCTCGACATCCGGATAAAAGTTTTCTTATCTTAAGTTAGGTTATAGTATATAAGCAGTAGCAGGTAGTAATTAGTAGTAGTTATGTAACACATATATTAATCGGTCTTATTTTCTACCTGGATCCTGTAACACAGGTACTCCTAGCACAGGATCCAGAGCCGTAGACTCTTGTTTATAAGTTTTTGATGAAATAATTATTTTCATTTTCATTTTAGTTATGTCATTATCCAACTAAGGCACTTGTCCCACCGCCGACGATTAGCGAGAAGCGAGCAGAGCGTGTAACTAGAAACGAGTGGGCGAGAAGTGAAAAGCGAGTGTTTGAGCGCGACGGGCGATTACTCGCTCTACTCGCTCGAGCCGGGCGGCCGCCAAGCTAACAGTGCTGAGCGAGTATCGCTGAGCTAGTTTTATAGCTTAGCGAGTCTTATAGCTCTTGTCGCTGCGACAAATGATGTAAGAGCGAGTTCTCGCCGGCAGTGTGAACCGCCAGCGATCAACTATTAATAAATGTGTCTCTTTTACTCACACAGGATCTTATATCTTTTGTTCGTTTCTTGAGCGAGAAAATAGACGATAGCCAATCGTTTCCTCGCCGGCGGTGAGACAACTGCCTAAAGCAGCGACATGTGGTTTCCTTACTTTTAGACCAGTTTGTGTAAATTTGGTGAATAAACGGATATTCCCCGTCATGTTTACGATTTTTATCGGCGCAGCTTGTGCTAGGGCTATGCGCCATTTACGACGCAAGCCGGCGTAACGCATAAAACGGCGTATCGCTAAACGTTGTTTTTATGCCTTTTAGTTAAACGAAAACTATAACTTGAAATAACGTTACGTTACGTCGTATTCGCACAATGTAACATCTATTTTAACTAGAATATTCTAAAAATACTGAAAATCTTGTGAGATATATGTGACATTTAAATTGTCTAAGGAGAAAATGAAACTGCCAGAAAAACGACCAGTATTAAAATTCAATGCGAATCGCCAGCCAGCCATAGCCAGCTATGATGATGATACTAGCAACCTGTCACTATTGTACCGTTTTTGTCAAACTTTAAACCTAAAATTGCTAAAAGTGACTCCGAAGCGGTAACGTTTCGTGTGCTCTGCTTACCCCATTTGGGAATACAGGCGTCATGTTTGTGTGTTGTGTTAGTGTGTGTAATTTGATAGGGTTTTATTTCTTTTATGAAGTTTTTTTAAATAAAAATGGCTTCTATCCGTTTTATGAAGTTGCACTATACATACAATCTTAGCTTTCAATTTTGACGTACAAACTGAGTTAGTTACACACTTAGCGCTTCTCATACCAAGATCGAAGTGGATCCCATCGGACGGAAGTAACCGATTTAGACCCGAGACAATCCAATCGGGCTCCAATCAAGGCTGGACTCAAACCCGCGCCTCTCTGATTGAAACACACACTATATGTGCGGCGTAGATGCTCTACGAGGCTACGGCGTAGATGTGCTACGCAGCTACGATGGAATGCTTTAGAATTTCTTACAATAAATATTGACTAGTGATTTTATTTGTTCGTTTGTTTATAGTCTTTATTGTACAAAAAGGTTACTAAAAAGTGTTAAGTACAAAGGTGGACTTATCACTGAATGGATCTCTGCCAGTCAACCGTTAAGTGACCAAATCAAGGTTCAAAAAATAGAGCAAAACATTTATTATTTTGAATAAATATAAATGCATATTTAAAACCTTAATACCTAAATTTACAATAAATGAATACACACATTTACATATAATACATAAATAACACAAGTATAAAGGATAATTACTTACTAAATAATTAAGGAACTATAAGTGTGAGCCACATCTTCTATGTCTCCCAATTAATCAATCAATTCAATTTTATTCATTTACTAATGTTTACCCGCGACTTTGCACGCGTAAATCAGTAGATAAAATAAAATCAATTAATATAGGTGCTGTAAACTTTAATTGGGTATTAAATAAATAAATTTATTATTATTACTTCCAACCGAAGCAACTGGAGGTCCATGGAGGAGGCCCTTATGTCCAACAATGGACGTCCTACAGCTAATAACGCTGATGATGACTAAATTCCTAAATTTTACATCATGATCTCAAACAGAAGTATCTCTTTAATTTATAAGTTTTTTTAAAATAAAATACTATAAAAAGTCAATGAAAAATTGCGACTGTGTTGCCTGAACACTACAATTTAGCCGCTTTCAAGTCTAGGGTGAATGAGCATTTACTAGGCAAGCGTGCTCCATCGTAGGCCTCATCCTCGCTTTCCGTCAAGCGTGATTGTGGCCAAGCCTATCATCATCCCAGCCTATATACGTCCACTGCTGGGCACAGGCCTCCTCTCAGAACAAGAGGGCTTGGGCTATAGTTCCCACGCGGGCCCAGTGCAGATTGGGAACTTCACACGCACCATTGAATTGCTTCGCAGGTTTGTGCAGGTTTCCTCACGATGTTTTCCTTCACCGCAAAGCTCGTGGTAAATTTCAAATGTAATTCCGCACATTAATTTGGAAAAACACAGAGGTGCGAGCCGCGGTTTGAACCCACGACCCTCTGTTTGAGAGGCGCTAGGTCAAACCACTAGGCCACCAAGCCTATATCGTATAAAAAAAACTTCGGTATACCTAATTAACGAAATAACCTAACCAACTAAAAGTTGGAAAACCCCCGACTACACTATATGACGACAATATCTCAAAAACGGCTGAACCGATTTTGATAAATATGTCTAAGAACCATCTCTAGAAAACCTGCTCTTAAATAAAAAAAACGCATTCAAATCGGTCCACCCGTTTAAGAGCTACGGTGCCACAGACAGACACACATAGCGTCGGGAGTAAAAAATAGCAGCCATTGCGTATCTAAATGAATCATTTAACACCCGCGAATAAGTCAACTAAATAGATAGATAGATTATCTAAATCCGAGTTTCCCTAGTTCCTTTAACTTCCCGCGAAAACTTCTCAAACTTCTTAAAAACTTTGAGGCACACTAATTAATAGTTTTCCACAAAGTTTTTTCTTTGACGGAAATATTTAATTAATGTTTCAGTCGAGTGCCTAAAGTTCACGCAGACGAATTGTGTAGAGTCCGAATTATTTCGGCGTTAAATCGGAGTTCAGGTTCGGTTTTTTGTTTTTATTATATATTTTTGTTATAATTTGAATAGTCAAGGTTTCTATACACATCAAATGTAAGTCCATATTGTTGCGGGCACCCGAGGGTCAGAGACCTGGTGACCTGACACAGGTTCTACCTAGTTCGGGCACCAGTCTCCCCCACACAAGTCTGTAAAACTAATTGGGTATGAAATAGGAAATGTACATTGTTATTTTTGTAACTTGGTGGTGGAGAAGAAATAAATAAAGTTATTTATTTATTATTTCAGCAGAATGTCAGCTGACACTAGAATTGGAACGAAACCGAAGCTATTATGGTGATTTTCCACCGGCGAGGTGAAACGAGACGAGGCGAGACGAGAATTGAAATTTGTATGCATTCTCGCGCGCTCGCCACG
The DNA here is from genome assembly GCF_025370935.1 of Choristoneura fumiferana. Classification (NCBI taxonomy): domain Eukaryota; kingdom Metazoa; phylum Arthropoda; class Insecta; order Lepidoptera; family Tortricidae; genus Choristoneura; species Choristoneura fumiferana. The sequence goes on along the minus strand of NC_133496.1, from coordinate 1,411,478 downwards.
AGCCGCATACAAATTTCAATTCTCGTCTCGCCTCGTCTCGTCTCGACTCTTTAGATTCGTTAACTTTCGTGTCTCGTAATCGTGTTCGACTCCTGATATTTGTTCGTGGTTACGTTATTACAGTACGATTGTCTCCACTTTGACCTCGGTAATTCTTCAATGATTAAGATCAAGATTTGGTCGTGGCCGCGACAAAATAAGTTGACTCATTTTAAGTCACCGTGGTGGCCTAGTGGTTTGACCTATCGCCTCTCAAGCAGAGGGCCGTGACTTCAAACCCCGGCTCGCACCTCTGAGTTTTTCGAAATTCATGTGCGGAATTAGGTACATTTGAAATTTACCACGCGCTTTGCGGTGAAGGGAAACATCGTGAGGAAACCTGCACAAACCTGCGAAGCAATTCAATGGTGCGTGTGAAGTACCCAATCCGCACTGGGCCCGCCTGAAAACTATGGACTAAGCCCTATTCTTCTGAGAGGAGGCCTGTGCCCAGCAGTGGGACGTATATAGGCTGGGATGGGTGTGGCAGTGTGGCACAATCTGGACTTTTGTTTAGAACCGAATGCAGCAGAAATAACGCGAGCGAAATAGCGACTCACGACTCAAAAAGTAACGCTCGTCTGGCTGCACCCAAATCTTAGGCTAAATTTTCAGGCTAAAATGATACTTTTAATAACTAACTCAGGATGATACCATGGCAAGAACCTACACTAAAAAGTTGAGTTACGCGTGTATTTATATTACCTCGAAATTTAAGGGTAGTTAGTGAAATTGGATTAATTATTTTCCTTTTAAAATTAATTAGCACTACGTGATACTAATTTGTTTTTGTTCAAAACGTCGCACTTGTTGACGTGACAGCTGTCACAGAACGCTTCTCTCTCGTATCAAATTGTACGCTTACACTGCTGCTCGAAAATATTTCAAAGTTTTATTACGCTCTGGTAGTTAATTCTAAATAAAAAAAAAGTTTTGATATCGGTTCACAGTACTTAAGTCTTCGTCTAGTTACAGTTGGAGGTAGTATCAAAAATACACACTGTATACTGGTACTACTTCTTGTACTACTTGTAGTACCTACTTGTTCATGGATCTGACAGAATATCAGCGCTGCAGGCGTCTAACGCCTCAGCATTATGCTGAGTCAGCGGCCGTTTCACTTTTAAAGGGACACACAAAATCGTATATTTTTATTCTTGTATTTCTTTTTTGTTTCATTTGTGTTTGCTGTTTATTGTTTTTTTGTTGTTGTATTTGTGTGTCTTTTTAATTGTTCTTTCTTTCTTTCTTACTAGAGTTTACTTCGATCTGGTCGTTACAATTGAAATTCCAGGCATTTTACCAAATTCCCCTGGGCATTCCCCAAATTTATATCGTGGTCTTCATTGAGTTTGTGTTAAGAACAACTGTCCAAAATTTCAAAACTCTAAACCCAGCGATAACATTTTCAAGGTTTTATCCCTATCATGTGAGAATATGGGGATAAAAAGTAGCCTATATGTTATTCCAGACGTCCCAGTTATCTATGTGCCAAATTGCATCTAAATGCGTCCATCCGTTTAAGCGTGAAAGAGTTACAAACATACACACACACATACAAACACTCGCATTTAAAATATAAGTAGGATTCATAGCAAAATTGATTTCCTTTCCAGCTTCCATGGTACCTAACTTTCAACCCTTCATTAAATCACAGCGAGGACGTTAACGGCTCGTCCGCATCGGGTCCGCAACCTGAAATTTAAAGTCCGCAACTTTCGTTAACTGTCCGATGTGTAATCCGAGCTAAACCCTACCCGGATATCCGGTATCGGGGTATCGACATACTCGGCGGTGGCTTAGCATAAGGTGCAGTTGGGGGTAAACTAAGTTTTTGCTAAAAATTTCGATCAAAACTTTTGGGCGGACTGTTATTTTGGTTTTTTGCTCGTGCGTTGGAATATTTGTGGCCAGTTTTATTTAGTACTAGCGTTTACCCGCGGCTTCGCACGCGTAAATTATTAGATACAGCAGTTCAATTAAAATGGATTTAATTAAATTCTCGTGGGAATTCACTAAAATTACATCGTGGTTTTCATTGACGTTGTTACCCAGCGGTTGTTATTTCGAGACATATATCTATCCCGTGAGAATATCGGGATAAAAAGTAGCCTTTGTGTTATTTTAGATGTCTAACTATATACGTACGTACCAAATTTCATGACTCGCTGCCCAGCGGTCGTTATTTCGAGATATATATATCTATCCCGTGAGAATATCGGGATAAAAAGTATCCCTCGTGTTATTACAGATGTCCAGCTATATACTTATCAAATTTTATGACTCTAAGCCCAGCGGTTGTCATTTCAAGATTTCATCCCTATCCCGTGGGAATATCGGGATAAAAAGTAGTTTATGTATTATTACAGATGTCCAGCTATATACTTATCAAATTTTATGACTTTAAGCCCAGCGGTTGTCATTTCAAGATTTTATCCCTATCCCGTGGGAATATCGGGATAAAAGTATTCTATGTTTTAATCCAGGCTATAAACTAACTTTTTGCCAAATTTCATCCAAATGCGTTCAGCCGTTTCAGCGTGAAGAAGTAACAAACATACTCACTCACTCACTCACAAACTTTCACATTTATAATATTAAGAGGATTTATGTTTGGAATTTAGATTCATATTCTAAGCAGAGAACTAATTTAATTGAAATTGTTTTTTTTTTATTTAATTATTATGACTTTGGTTATGATTTTATGATTTATGATTTCGTACGCTTTTTTAATTTAAATCAGTTAAATTTTGGAAATTTCAACATAAATTCATTTTATTTGACATTTATGTAAATTATGATGCGATTTTTTATTGAATGATAAATAACCTAATTAAATTAAACATAATCATCCCTTATACAGCTTGTGTTTGTGTTAAAACCACAAACATTAAGGATAATAAGTAAAGTCTATGCTCATTTATGTTTTACCAACTTTATTTTTAACCTACTTCAAAAAAAAGGCTCCCGATTAGGAAAAATATTTTCTCATAGATTTCACATAAATTTATTATTATATTATATTGTACTTTTCGTGGTCTCAAACTATCTTCATACTTATGAATTGATTATTTTTAAACGTTAAACCACAACAGACATGCAAACATTCCCATTTATAATATTAGTTAAGATTACTTTGTTCTAATCTATCAATTTTTTAAAAGTAAACATACAAATCATTCCGTAAATTTCAGAAATAATTCAGCAAGCAACTGTCATATCTGTAGAAATTCACTTTATTCATCTTGACTCCGAGCTGTCAAACAAATTACTTTCTTATCAATGTTGCCCTACTTAAAAGATCTCGAAAATTCACGCGCCCCGAAAAAATACCGGAAGAAAAAAGACCTTGGACATAAAAATACCTTTCGGAGTTGCGTGACGTCATAAGCTGGGGTTACCGTACCTGTAATAAAAAACAACTTATAAATATCAGAAATGCGTACAAATTTAGAAACCTGTTTTTACGGTACAGTTTACCGTTAATTCCAGGCCCTATACAAGAAATGCAAAATTCTAACTTAGTCTCTTGCCGTCCCGCTAACGCTAATATTATTTAATACGAGATTGAGACGGACAGTACGAGATGAACTTCGCTTTTCGAATTACGTAGTAGCTCCCCAGTCTAATGAGTCATGGAAGCCTAGTGGTTTGACATGGCCTTTGAATGTTACGAGTAGTTTTAGGCATGTGGGCCAATCAACTTTTTTACCGACACTTATCATCTGTCCGCGACATTTTTCAAACAATTGCAGATTTTTGTAAATAGGTAAACATGTTTTTTCTGTAATTTAATAGACGGTGTACATGAATACATGCCATCCTACGTAAGTTTAAGCTATTAAACCGTGAAATATCTTGTTGGAAGTACGATTTTTTGGTAACGCCAGAGACAATTTTGGTAACGCAGGAGACGCCCAAAGTGTCGGTAAAATAGTTGATTGGCCCATGTACGGTGGGTGGTTTATTGTTGGTTTATTTTAGCCATCCCAATATTTAAAATTATGTTAACATAATTATTATGTCGCTGGTCGCTAGTGCCCCAGTCATAAGCAATTCCGTTGGGCCACTAACTAAGCCTTAATTAAGTTTTCCTGTTTATTTGGGGTTTTCTCTAGATTTTAATCACATGTTATTCAATTTTATTACTCGCAATTTCGGTTAAGGCATAACAGCTTGTCATATTTAAGTTATAATTGAACTAGTGCTTCGCACGCGTAAATCATTAAATCCAGCAGTTGAATTATAATTCTGGGATTTAAACTATTTTGAAATAATTTATTAAACTTAAAACAAACTGTTATAAATAATTTATTGAATCAAGGGTTACTTTAAAGAGGTCCATAGCAATTAATTTTAAACAATAATTTTGTTCATCCGTGACCTTACAAAAGCTATGTCTATGCAATAAATGTGTGTTCATGCGGCTCCTCCACCTCAACACTGTACGAATACACACATCTCAAAAACCCAACTATCACCACCATCTTTCAACCTTCATCAGAGGTCTTAAGAGAGATGTTAAGAGACAAAAGGACCTCAACAAAAATACAAACTGAAACATAAATGCACAGAAAAACCAGAAAAAGAGACCAGCCCTGGGAATCGAACCCAGGTCCTCAGCATTCCGTGCTGCGTGCTATACCGCTACACCACCACTGGACAGGAGTACAGACACAAATTTCTCCTATGCACCACATATCTCAGCTTATTTGTTTCTTATTTAGTCACTTAAGCAGCGACACTAGCGACATCTATGCTTTATCCCACATCGAGAAGCTTTCAGCACTCCAAAGGAACTAACCGCTCACCCGGATAAGAGATGTCGCTATTAAGCAATCAAATTAAGATAATAAAAAATACAAGCTTAATTTGGACCTCCGCAAGGTTCCGCCTGTGTCAATAAATTCAAGTCTCTTACTTCTGATCATAGCATTTATAAATAACAACCTATTCATATTAATAATCCAGGGATAAGGACACTCATGTTCTTGCAAAAACATTTTGGATAACTTCACCGCAAGATCACCCTAAACTTAATTAACTAAAAACCCTCAATAATCAAAAACCCCATAAACAAGTTAATGCCGACTCCGGCGCAATATCTTATCGCACAATGCCCATTGTGACGTCACCACAAAGGCGCAAAAATGTCCTTAATAAAGTACCCGGGACGTCTTTGTCGCGTATTATTGCTGTAGAGTTCCGTAGGTAAGGTGAACCATGAGGAATACATGATTTGTTTTCTGTCGATGTTGTTTTATTGTAACTCTAGACAAGTTTATGTTTTAATTTCAAAGGACCATGGGTAGAAATATCCCCACCCACCAACATGTCTCATTTAACGAAAATTGTCTCATTTAATAGATCTTGGCAACCTGGTGATTTTTTACTATGACGAGGATCGCCCTATGTATGGAGTTTTTTGCTCATTTAATTGATAGTTACAGGAAGAAGGTTACAGAAACATTATGTTACTAGCGGTGGATGGGACGATTGGTCCTTGTATATTTACTTCGAATATTATTGTTTCATCGACTATTTACTTGAATGAAATATATTTATTATAAAGACAATTAGATTAGAACAGCGACCCTGTCAGAAACGACTTGCTGCCAGAAAATTAGGTTAGGTTAGGTTAGAACTGTGACCTCGCCAGAAAAAGAATTGAATGTTTTTCTTGGTAATAATTTAATGTTAACTAAATAATATGGGAATAAAAAATATTTGATTTCTTATTCTATAAAATGAAATGGTAAGAAATAAATTTTATTTGTATCAAAAATCATTGATTTAATTTTCTTCAAAGCAAGTGTTCTTTGTGTTGATTATTTATGAAACGATAAATAAGAAAAAATGTCTGCGAAACGAAATTCTATGAAAATGTTGTCTGTGAAACAATATACAACCTACTAGCAATAATAGATAAATCTAAAAGTAAAACCACATACATAGGGCGATTCTCGTCATAGTAAAAAAACATCAGGTTGCCAAGCTCTATGAGACATGTTTAGTTTCTGTTAGTGGGTAGAGACAGTGCCCATACAAATTTGCCCATTGTCCTTTAATCAACTGGCAACACCAGTGGCAGCGTTTTTAGCTTTGTAGCGAAAACTGCCTACAAACGGAGAACATGTCGGGTTTTTTGGCACTGAATTTCTAGTCACGTGACTGGTTTTGCATAGTGTGGGATCGACGGCAAGATTTTTTTAAAACGATATTTTTTGGTTTATTTGACTGACTGTATATTTATCTGATCTTTTTGTTTTTTTATTTTAATTCTTATATTTTTAGGAAATATAATATAGTCTTAATAAATTCCTTGAACTAAAAATAATTGGCGGGCGGGGCACATTGCTCGCAGGACTGTTGGCCGAATTGGGTCAGAAGGTTCTCGAATGGCGTCCGCGGACCGGGAGACGAGCTGTCGGTAGGCCTCCAACAAGATGGAGCGACGACCTGGCTAAGATAGCGGGATCACGTTGGATGCGGAAAGCACAAGACCGGTCTGAGTGGAGAGCCTTGGGGAGGCCTATATCCAGCAGTGGACGTCTTTCGGCTGAAATGGTGATGATGATGATGAAAAACAATTAGGTAGGTAGGTACTTTGCTCACCCGCGCCCGTGGTTTTATGATAGCTACGTTTTATGCAACTAATGTTGTAGAGGACTCATGCAGTTCCTCCATTTTTTTAATTAAAAAATAATTAGGTAGTAAATTAAAGCAATTAGTTCATTGATATAAACCTTCGAAAAATAACGCATGATAATAATATAAATGAAATAAATCCTTGTCGGTACGTGCATTGCGTCGAAGCTCTATTAGAAATTTAAGCGAAATTAATGTTGTTCGTTAACTTTAAGTTTAATTCAAAAGCTGATTACACAAACAAATCAATCATTTTGTTTTTTGATTGAAACGTTTCGATAAACGTGTACTTTTGAATTTAAATTACACTTAATTGTTTTACAAGTATAACAGTAAATATTAAAATCTAATCAGATTTATATCTATTATCCGAGCCCGAGGCCTTCCTGCTTGAACCACTCGATTCAGCAGTTGAATTGAGATTTTAGGACTTTAGAAGGAAAGATTTATTTGGTTTTAAAGACTAGAACACTAAAACTTAGAATAAAAACTAATTACGTGGTAACGCTACAGGACACCGAACAGGCCTCCACTTAGCATGTGTTGCTCATGTTTATTTGTAGTTAATCTCGCCTTTTATGTAATGTGTTCTTCTGGGCATCGAAGATATGTAAATAAATGTTTATGTCTCTTTCTATTTCTCTGTCTTTCTCTCTCTCTCTCTCTCTCTCTCTCTCTCTCTCTCTCTCTCTCTCTCTCTCTCTCTCTCTCTCTCTCTCTCTCTCTCTCTCTCTCTCTCTCTCTCTCTGCCTCTTAAATCCCATATAATACCTATACAATAAAGTTTTCATTTACATAGTATAAAGAACGCTTTTTCTACATTTGATATCTTTAAAGTAACTTGCCAGATTCTCAACAGAGTAATTCCGAAAGGTTTTTTTTTTAATTAAAATATCACAAACGGGACGTTTATACGGGATATTTACCTCGACGTTTCGACCACATTACAGTGGCTGTGGTCACGAGTAGGCTGAAGTGACGTGTTGTGGGATTTCAAGTCCCTAGCAGCGCGAATCCTTTGAACTACCCGCTTTTGATCACAAATAGTGAATACCCGCACTTGGTCATATTTATTTGTCACCCTATGACACGCACATAACACTAAAAATGTCCGACCGTTCCTCTCTCGCGCTGATCCAAATTCCGATCGTCGTCGTGAGATTTTTTTTAACCCTCATAAGTGTTTATTAAAGCCTTTTAAGAAATATATTTTGACTTTGACTTAGCGTTTAAAATTTCGAGATTTGAATAAAACCTGTAACTTGTGTTTGTATGTGCAAACCATCGGTTATACAAACTTAATCAAAATGAACTTAAAACAACTATAGCGAATTTATAATACAAATGCATAAAACTCTAGCACCTTTATTACATTTTCATCTCAATTCATAAAACAGAGGGTAGAAATCTAGTGTTGCCATTCTACAGAACTAAAATATGAGATAACCGCTCGAGTCTAACGATTTAATCCCGCTTTAATTCTGATTTCCGCAAGCGGGCAAGATTTAATAAAGCAGTGTTGCCAGGGACGCCACGATTCCCGAGTTTCGGTATTAATTTCGGCTTCAGGACAATATTTTTATTCAAATTCTATTAGTATAATGCCTAAAATTATAATATCTACATATATATACACACCGACATAGTCAAGTGGATTGGCTCGTTGAAGTGACAATATGCAGGCCACATAGCTCGGAGAATGGTCGTTGGGGCTGAAAGTTCTCGAAAGAGATCGGCAAGCGCAGCGAAAGACGTCCACGAAAGAGATGGAACGATGACCTGGTTAAGCCGCGGGTTCACGGTGGATGCAAGCAGTTTGAAATCGAAGCAACTGAAGGTATACAGGGTGTAACATTAATATCGGCCAGTATGGGAAAGCCTGAAACTATAAGACATACGAAGATCTGTTCTTAGGAATCATGTCATCGATTCTAGTAAGAAGAAAAGCTGCATTCATACATTTAAAAAAAACTTGTATTCAGCACGGGAATCGAACCCGGAAATTTTGAAAAATAAAACTTACATTATTAAGGTATATGAAATACAATGCATTTTATTCATTCAAGATGGGTATCGTGTTTAACCGTACGAGTAACATTTATTGCTTATGACCTACACTATCGATATCCAAAACGACTGGGTTCGATTCCCGAACTGAGCAGAAGTGTTTTTTTTATACCTACATTAATGCAGTTTTTCTTGTTACTAAAATCGATGACATGGTTCCTAAGAACAGATCTTCGTATCGAAAATACAAACTGAGACATGGATGCACAGAAAAACCAGAAAAAGAGACCAGCACTGGGAATCGAACCCAGGTCCTCAGCAATCCGTGCTGCGTGCTATAACCCTACACCACTGCTGGAGAGGAATCTAGACACGAATTTTTCCTATGCATACATATCTCAGATTGCTTATTTCTACTATGCTACTTAAGCAGCAGTAGGAATACCCGTAAAAGTAACAAATTTGGAGTTGAAATAAAATATACAAATATACTCCAATAAACCAATCATAGATCTTCGTGTGTCTTATAGTTTCAGACTTTTCCATACTGACCAATATTAATGTTACACCCTGTACGAAGGGGAGGCTTATGCTATGCCCAACAGTGGACATCCTACGGCTGATGATGACGATTACCAGTTTAATACCAGTGTGACTTAGCTACCACTTCCCGGTACCGTGTCAACGTAGATTCCACTTTTCCGCAACCATTTATCGTGAAATTCTTCGCGGCTGGATTTTTTAATTTCGCTGGCGGCGTCTTCCGCTGTCGCCATAATGTAACGAGCTAGTTCGCGAATGGCTGTCGGGAAGAACATGAAAATTTAATCTTTGAAAATCTTGTTTCAGGTCAGGATTGAAACGTCTCTTTTATATTTGCTTCCATATATGCGAATCGAAAATACAAATTGAGACATGGATGCACAGAAAAACTAGAAAAAGACCAGCGCTGGCAATCGAACCCAGGTCCTCAACATTTCGTGCTGCGTCCCATACCCCTACATTACCACTGGACAGGAGTACAGACATGAATTTCTCCTATGCACACATATCTCGGGGTTGCTTTTTTCTACTACGCTACTTAAGCGATCCTGTGTGTGATTCCTGGGTTCGATTCCCAGTGCTGGTCTCTTTTTCTGGTTTTTCTGTGCATCCATGTCTCAGTTTGTATTTTCAATATGGTTTTACGGGATGACCGTAAAAGTAATAAATTTGTAGTTGAAATAAAAAATAAAAAACTCTAAATAACCAATCCATATATGCATATGCAATAGGCTAGCCTCCTTGTTCCCGCTTGTTTTTGTTTTTACAGAATTTATTATAGTGGTAAGTAAATCAGTAAGTAAAATGTAATCTATGTAGAAGCCAAACAATGACAAATTTTTGAACAATGTCGAGTCACGGTTATTTGATGTTGGTTTGCTCATAAAAAGATACTGGAAAATCGTCCGTGTGGTGTCGGGTTAAAATTACACTTAAGGTTAAGGTATACCGTAGGCGAAAGGCTAGCAACCTTGCACTATTGTACTGTTTTTGTCAAACTTAAAACCTAAAATTGCTAAAAGTAGCTCCGAAGAGGTAACGTTTCGTGTGCTCTGCCTACCCCATTTGGGAATACAGGCGTGATGTGTGTGTGTGTGTGTGTGTGTGTGTGTGAATTTAAGTATGATCATGGTATGAGATATCAACTGTTAAACAGATTTTTGTAGATTTTTTGTTTTTATACAATTTACTAAATTCTGGTGTTAATTAGTATAATAGATTTAGTAACTTTTAAGAGGCCAACACAACAGTCCCGTATCTCAGAGCCATAGATCATCACTGGCAACAAATGAGTCTTATGTCACTAATAGGTGATATCAATATTACAATAACATTAATACATGAACACTACAAGAACCGCAAAGTATTTATCGTAAACTAGCCTGTTACCCACGACTCCGTCCGCGTAGTATTCGTTTATCGCTATCCCTCGTGAACTATGCAATTTTCCGGTATAATAACTATCCTATGTCGTGCCCTGGGATTCAAACTAACTGTATACCGAATTTCACCTAAATCGGTTCAGCGGTTTAGACGTGATTGAGTAATAAAAATCCAAATATCCAAACATGTTCGTCAAAAAATTTCACATTTATAATATACTCGTTAGCAATTTTAATACATCAGCACCACAAGAATCGCAAAGCATTTATCGTAAATAATCCTAGTATCCTACTAATATTCTAAATGCGAGTGAGTGTGTGTGTGTGTATGTTTGTTACACCTTCACGCTAAAACGGCTGGACAGATTTGAATGAAATTTGGTATGTAGATAGCTGCACGTTTGGAATAACCCATAAGCTACATTTTATCCCGATATTCCCCTGGGATAAGGATAAAATCTCGAAATCACAGCCGGTGGGTTTAGAGTCATCAAATTTTACATGGCTGTAATTTATAGGAATTTCCATGAGAAAAAAATAAAAAATAAAGTATTAGTAAAATCCCCGAAAATTCAATTCAACTGTCAGATCTATGGATTACGCGTGCGGAGCCGCGGCTAAAGCCTAGTATAACAATAAAGTTGGCATGGAAGTGCTACAAGAACCGCAAAGTATTTAGAGTAAATAATTTCATCATCATCATTATCAGCCAGAAGACGTCCACTGCTGAACAAAAGCCTCCCCCTTAGAACGCCACAATAGACGACAACTCGTCACTTGCATCCACCGGTTTCCCGCAACTCTCACGATCCTGGTGAGAGGCCCGCCAACGCTTCGTCTTCCGGTACGTGGTCGCGTCTCGAGGACTTTTCTCCCCCAAAGGTTATAATAATATGTTCTTCGAGCGATGTGGCCCGTCCATTGACACCAATAATTAATTGAATCAGGCGTTACTTTGCACTTTAAATGAACTGGAACAATTAGTTAGCTCACCCGTGAAAAGGAAAACGTTCTAAGTTTTTGGTCAAAATTTCATTTTTAATACAAGCTTACATTGTCACCCAAACTACATTTGCATACCAAATTTCAAGTCGATGCCATTAACCGTTGAAGAGTTCCATACTGCGGAGACGATCCTGGACAGACTACCAGGATGTCATTATCAGATTATTGTATTCTCACGCAATTTACAAATTGACTTAACCAAAATAAAATTTCAAGTCAATCAAACCACTGGAAGTTGGTCGAATTTAGTTTGCAAGATATGATTACGGACACACAACGGGACCGGTGAAACTAAATAAAAGCTTTTAAAAATGATTTATTCGTAAACTTAGTAGTCATTTTACAATGACCGTAACCGTACGGAGTACTTTTGTGTGCTCGTGTCCTCTTTTTAAGTTAATGTAATACCTGTGCAGGCAACGCTCTTCCATATAGGTACTGGTATCAAGTAGTACAGTCGCCATCAGATATTTCGGAGCAGCCAAGGTGATCAAAAATATCGGAGCATGAACTCTAATGTCTTGAGAATAGAGTGCATGCTCCGATATTTTTGACTACCTTGGTCGCTCCGAAATATCTGATAGCGACTGTACAACCGTGGTAAGTAGAGATACTCGTATAGTAAATAACATTTAAATAAACCTACAATCAGTTTTATATCAACCTTTTACCTTTTGTTCGTCAAAATCCGAGAAAGTACAAATACAAAGTACAACAAGTAATACATTGGTGAAAGCCTTCAAATAATCGGCAGTATTTTCGTTTGAATAGATTTAATATCCTGTTGACAATATCGGCGACGAAATTAGGCGCAGGCTATCCAGGCTGACAAAATTTACATCCTTTTATCGAAGTTTATTTAGGGTTTAGACGTGTTCTGAAACATTTATTTACTGAATATATTAAAATGGAAATGCCTGCTTTGCAATGCCTTGGATTAATTGCAAAAAAAAAATCAAATAAAAATATAACATTGCTCATAGTCAAAATACCATAAACGGGACTTATCACGCTATTTTTACACGAGTAATATTTACCTCGACGTTTCGGCAACGTTACAGTTGCCATGGTCACGAGTAGACTGAAGTGTGGGGTGTCAAGTCTGCCTAGCAGCGCGAGTTCTTCGAACTACCCGCACTTGATCACTAATAGTGCCGGCACTCGTATCACGAACTACCCGCACTTGGTCACTTTTATTAGTCACCCTATCACACCGACACAACTTAACAACGTCCGATCGTCCCTCCGAACATTCATCCCGACGCCGACACTTATTAATAACAGGATTCCACGATGATGAAAGCTTATACCCATCGTCCCGGTTGAAATTCCTATGCTTTTTTATTTCAACTGCTTCACGTACGTGGTATTTTGACTATGAGTGAGAATCACGAAAGTTTAAAACGTTATATATATAACATTGCTCGTTTGAAGATTTTTTTGAACAGATTGTAGTAGCCTTACTCTTAGTAGTCACGCACGGACGGGTTTGCAGCAATTTTGCGCAAAAAAGAAGCGTCACTGCTGAGATAAGAACAAAGATAACTAACACTTAATACATCAGGAGCTTAACAGAAACTGTTGAAACTATAAACATTTTTATATTCGAAATAAATTTCTAACAAATGTAGTACTAAAATTCTCCATTGAACGCGATACCATACAACTGCGAATTTAATTAACATCTTGTATACACCGCGTTACCTTCACTTTTACTTTCACCATTATTCATTTAATCTCCTTTAAATTGTGAGGTGTTTATAGAATTAAGAATCCTTAGAACCGAGGAAAAACTTTTCTCTAAAGAACGAATGTAATTGTCGCCCGGCGTGTCTTAATAATGAACGAATTCCCCCCCAGGACGTTTTTCCTTGAAGAATAAAAGAATATAACAATGCTTGGTCGGTGAAAGATTATTTTTCAAGGTATATTTTTATCGTGTAAGGTAATTCGCTGCGTGAAAGTTGTTGTAATCAGAGTTGACGGAAAATTGGGTTTGTATTTGCAAGCTATTTGTGTCTCAAGAGTTCCAAGTCTTTCATCTATTCTAAGGTAGATATCGGATTAATTTCGTTTCTGTAACATTCGGTAAATGACCATGCAAGTTTAGTTAACCTAAAAAATAACAAAAAAAGGAAAGATAGAAAAGAAAATAAATTTATCTGAGACATTGACACATACAATTACAGAAACGACAGACAGACGAGGAAAACCATGTCACGAAACGGACCCACCTCAGCATGTCGGCTCGAGAGCCAGCGCTGCAGGGCTACTACGAAACTCGAAACTCGTAGTTCGTGTCGTGCGGTCCCTCTGACACTTATACTATTTAATATGAGAGCGAGAGGGACGGTACGATACGAACTTCGAGTTTCGAGTTTCGTAGTAGCCCTGCTGGTCTTCCGGTGGGACCGTGAGGCCGTCATTGCTCACTGCTCGTGCGACCGGACCGTTTATGACCTGCGCTACCAACACAAGGGCGTTATACGTATTAGCTTGCAATAAAGCCAAATTATAAAATGTGCTAGAAAATCAGATGCGGATATTTTGAGGATCGATTATTTGCATTGCTGTTAATTCGTTTCAATCAAATTAATTAAAAAAAATACAGTTAATGTTAAGGATGATTATTTTTGGACGGAATGGTATTTTTGTATGAAACAAAAAAAAAACTTCCACACAATACTTGAGTAATTTATGTGGATAATTGATTCTAAGGATGTTAATTACATACCCTGAAAATATCCACACCTAATTTTCTAACACCTTATATTTTAACAAATAGCACAAAAATAGAAAAAACGGGCGGTATTAAGTTTTAAATGTTGATCCCTTACATTTCACTTTTTATTTATCAATTCAAAATTAAAGAACAATAACAAACACATTGATATAATTATGTCTTCGCCAGTCTTGTGTTATTATTAACAATTTAATAATATAAATTAAAGTACTCTTTGTACTAAAGCATTATTATTATTAATACAAACAATTCGTAAGTATTGTAAACAATAACAATCTTGCAAAATTCTATAATTTCGCAAGGGTTTTTATTTCCAATAATAAAATGTCAATTTTGGAACTGCAAAACATTATGACAATATTCCAATCTCCAGAAACTTGACAGAAACATCAAAGCTGCCAAAAAATAATTCCACAGAAAACAAATATTAACACAGCACCTAAAATAAATGAAGATGTAAATTAGAAACTTCTAATAAAATTTCTTCGAAGATTTCCCTTTGAGGCGAAACCATTTTTGTTTTGGGAGTTGGAAATATAAAAATCATTATTTTTAATTAACAGTAATGAATATTCCCATCTCGTGCCCGTGGGATGCTGGCGTTTTTCCCGATGAGAAATTAACGTTATTTATGATATTACGGTTAGCGGATGTTTTTGGAACAACAAGTTTGTTAAAATTATTAAAAAAAAAGTTGCTTGAAAAATGAGTCGCAGTCTTATCTTTGTAATTTTAACTTTTTGGTTTTAATTTTGACACATTCATTACTTATTTAACTTTTTTTTAAATGTTATTTTTTTTGGATTGTTTCGAAATCGTTCATTGTTTTGTTAGTTGGTTTGTAATTCGAGAAGTTACAAAATTAAATATCATCCCATCACTTTTAAATTGTAAAAGTAATAGTTTAATTATAAATAATTTTTACTTCAGTATTTTATCATTTAATCGTTTTATATTATAAAAAAGCTCCACGTCAAAGCAATCCTCTTAACCTAAGTTACTAATTCAGTTAGTTCTATTAATTGGCTCTGAGTGCAGTGGTTAGCGTGGCTAACCACTAATTGATAACTAACCTAGTTCAACGTAGGCTATCTAGTCATTAACATAATTAATTTGAGAAACAATATATTTTAAAGTAACAAAAACCTTTTTTAATGTGACACAGTCCAAATGTGATGTGACTTATATGTAACTTACTGGGTGTTGTGTGCCTTTTGTGTAGCTGTGATTAGTTATCGCCATAAAAAAACCATCAAGGTTAGTTAGTTTTTGTTAAAATATTAATTTTTAATACTTTTTAGGGTTCCGTACCTACCTCGAAACAAAAAAACGGAACCCATATTGGATCACTTTGTTGTCCGTCCATCCGTCCGTCTGTCAAGACCCTTTTTCACAGGAGTGCGTGGAGGTATCAAGTTGAAATTTATATCAAATAGTTAGGTCTAACTGCCCCTTAGAGTTGTGAAAAAACCAAACTTCTAAGCCAATGCAATCAAAAGATACAGCCGTTTATGCCGCAAATTTTCTACAGGGTACTTCCCGTGAACTCAGAATCTTGAAATTTGGTACGAAGCAACGTCTTATAGCACAGATAGAGGAAAAATTGCGAACACCGTAATTTTTTAGTTACATCATATAATAAAAATATTTATAATAATTTTAAAGTTACTACCTACAGGTCTGTACGGAACCCTCGCAAAGCAAAGCTGAGAAGTATGAATCAGATCTTTTGATTATGTTAGTGAGTGAGTGAATCAACTTCAATTTTTTATTCATTTTATGCCCATCACTTGCCCCCAAACTGAGCGTTAAGCGGAAATTACACTTCGTTGTTCGCCGCATGCTGCATGCGGCGACCGCAAAAGTGTAAACTCCAATTCAATAGAATCTGACAATCCTGTAGACACTTCCAGCCTACTAATATAAACACCGGGCTGCCTAAGGCTTTGTGATGTGACTATTATTCTTTTTTGATTCCTTTTAGATGATAATTGCAACAACAGGGACATATATAATCAAGTGTGCCCACGATACGGTGTCTTAAATATGTAGAAAATTGACAGATTCTATTGAATTGTACTTTAAAGAACACGGTAGTCGACCGCATTCGGCGAGCGACAGCTGCCACCGCCTTAATATGGCCGCCGCAGTAGACGGACAGACTAATGTAAAGGCGACGGTCGTTCGCCGAAGTAGTTTGAAACATGTTCGGCGACCGCATTAGGCGAACAACAAAGTGTAATTTCCGCTTTAGATAACGGGGTTCAGACTACCTACAATATTACTAGCGGACTACAAGACTATATCTCAAATTTCATCGGAAAATCTATAGCTCGAAGTAAATTTAAAACATTGCTTTAAAATTGTCGGCGATGCTGCTTCAGAGACATGACCCGGTCTTATCTGTTGGCAGAGAGCCAGCAATCGATGCAATGCCTTCGAGTTTCGATATAGTATATAATATACTGCTATATGGAAAACGGTTCGAATGTCAGGCCAGATACAGTATAATATATGTTTCTGATTATGCAATGAGATATCTATCTGTACGTATGAAACATGTACCTTAAACATGTACTTTAACTTCAAATTTGGCAAATTTATACAAAAGGAATCCTATTACTACTATTATTATTATTTTGACGACGGGATGGCCAAGTGGTTAGAGATCCTGACTACGAAGCTTGACGTCCCGGGTTCGATTCCCGGTCGAGGTAGATATTTGTATGAATAATAGGAATGTTTGTTCTCGGGTCTTGGATGTTTAATATGTATTTAAGTATGTATTTATCTATAGAAGTATATTTATCCGTAGCATTGTACCCTTAGTACAAGCTTTGCTTTTTTTTGACTAGGTTTAATTGGTGTCAAGTGTCCCATCATGATATTTATTTATTTTATTTTATTTCATTTCCTACTAACATTATAAATGTGAAATGAGACAAAAAATGTGCGATCATGCGGTTCCTTCACCTCCACACTGTAAGAACACACACAAATGTCACAAACCCATATCACCACCACTACTCTACACTGCGTTTCGAACTCAAACGAGCTCATTTTCAGGGCAGCACAACCACCATGCTTATCATCCGCAAAGTAACGCCTGATTCAATAAATTATTTTCAGTTTAATGCGACAACGGGATATAAAAATCACATACTCCTTCTGACACGGATATCATGTTATATTATTATAACATTCACGTGATCCCTCCCATATTGACCAGGGGGAGGTAATTAATCACTGCGAGGTAGGGGGAAGTGGGGGGCTGTCACTACCATGCGGGTATGCGAGGAATTGAAACTAAAGGCCTTAGTTTTTGTTGTTGATTCGAGTTGAATGGTTTTGTTGGGCACACCTGTGAAGCATTAATGGTGCGTGTGATGCTCTACCGCATTGAGCCCGCGTGGGAACTACACAGCCCTCCTGTCCAGCAGTGGGATGTGCACAGGGCTGATTCTAAAGTGTGTTTAGGATCAACCACATCCAACTCATTAGTAAAACACTATTTAGTAAAATTATTGCTCTTTTGTTTTGACTTGTGATGTTTTGTTTGTAATGAGGAATTAGTGATCCAGTGACAGTGAGTTAGTTATGTTTAGTGACAGTACGTCTAAAAAGATATTAATATAACGGGTGTGGCCAGTAACATGAGTAAATGATTAAAACATAATAGATCATACCCCATTTGCCCACTTGTTCGTTTGCCATCCAGTCAAATAAAAATAAAAAATACTCCTCAAACTGAACAACATTAGTTCAGAGACTTTTAAAAATAATTAGTTTTTTAATTTTTATTACATTTTTAAGTTTATTCGAAGAAGCAATGTAAAGCAAAATGATTGATGTTTGTAGCGTACATTGATAGCAGTATTTAATTTGTATGAAAAAAGGAAAATTCAAATACTCCTTATTTTTAAAAGTTGCTGAACTAATGTTGTTCTGTTTGAAGAGGACGATCTGTTTTAATTTTTTGTTCGAATTACAGGCCACACCCGTTACAGGTTATGCCGCATGGAGGGATATTGTAGTTATAAATTTTACTGAAAGAATTTTAATGGTATTATTTTTACCTTAGTTCTTAGAAGCACGGCAAAGTCAAAGAAAAGGCCAAATATTATTTTTCTTCAAAATTTTATATATAAAATTGACTAGTCTTCCTTTTATTTAATATGTTGTGCTATTTGGAAAAAAATATTCCTTATCAGTATGACAAAATTAAGCGTTTTTTTACTATTTGGTGGGTTCGACTCCCAGTTCAGACAGGGAATTATTCAAAAATCTTTGAAGATATTGTTGTAATGCGTCCCCCTTATATGTACCCAATCAATTTTTAAGTTTCCCAATGAAAATATAACGTTAGGCATTGGCCTGAAAACATGCTCCCACCCGATCTAGATAGCGCCTACCCTACCGTAATTCGGTAATTGCCATGTCAAAGGTTTTTCATCCCTACGGACCCTTGCGCAAATATGAGCGTACCATGTCGCTTTACGGCGTGGATATCTGATAGGCGATTCGATCCCTGATCAGATTATGACTTTATAATGAGTTTCCGATGGGATGGGATAGGTTATTGGAGGCTGGATTATTAGGACTAGAAAGGGGGGGGGGACTAGGGGGGTATTAGATATATCTTACGCGACGTACACTACGATTATCTTAATTCAGCTAACAGTTATCTGCGTCAGGCGTTGCTTTTTGGAAGTCCATATCCAACTAAGAATATTACGTTAGCAGTAGGTAGGTAGTGTTGTATTGTATTGATGTAGTGGACGGACATAGAAAGCAGGGTTCTTAGCGATAGTTCTTAGACATATTTGATCAAAATCGGTTCAGCCGTTTTGAGATATTGAACTTTGAAGTGACGATGTCGGGGTTTTCCTAATTTTTGTTGGTTAAGTTTTATTTTGGGAAACTATAGTCTAACGAACAAACAGTTGGAAAACCCGCGACTTTGTCCACCACACTTCACTGCGCGTTTCGAACTCAACCAGAATTCATCCTTAGAGCAACACAATCATTCACCATGCTACCAGATGTTAGACTCCGATGACTAGTTCTATGTACCTGGAATTTGTTGGCGGCGGTTTGGTATTCGTACCTGTTAAAAAGATAAAAATATGAAATCTTAAATAACAATCGATCACTGTGTGACTAACTTTAACAGGAGCAAATAATTTAAACATAGGTGCAATACAATGACAATTTTAGACTTTCGCGTTCATACCTAATTTTATAAATTAAATTCTGGTTTTGTTCCGCGTACCCTGATTTTACCGAAACTCCATATTTCGTCACAGTTGCATGCGCCTGATCACGAGACGACCAATAACAATGACTCTTTATTGTGCACCAGAAATAGTAAGCGATACAGAAAACGGGTACACAGAGAGAAAATTACAAGGTTAGTAATAGACAGACAAACAAACAAACACAAAGCAAAGATCGTACTCGTCAAATTAAACTCCATTGTTGCAATTAAAAAAAAAAAAAATTTTAAAATTTAAACTGTTTATTTCTCTGAAAATTATTTGTTTACATTACATAGCTTAACTTCTAATCTTAATTCGGGTATTAAAGATTATTGGAGTTAAGGAGCTTTAATAAAATTAGTTATTGATTTATTATTAATTGTTAGTATTAATACAATATAACATTATTTATTAGCACAATAGGTAGAATAGACAATTGGTACTTAATTTATTTAGTTAGGAAATATCGCTTGAGGACACGTCTTATCTGATTACCGGGTACATTTTCCAGTTTTATTTGTAGTTTACTTGGAAATCCATTTAAAATACTGGGCAGTATGCTCGTCCATACTCTTTGGCCATATATATTGTTACACCTTGGTTTTTTATAGGCAGGATAGTTAGGCAGACTACGTAAATAGCCAGGTCTTGTTTTTTTACTCAGGTGAGGCAGTTTAGTGTTGTACTGAGTTACTATGGCTATATTTACTTTATCGAATACGGACATCACTCTGCAGTACCCAAATAGATTTTCATAGTTGTTTTTATATTTATATTTAATCTTTAGGGGTACAATCGTTTTTAATAGACGTAATTGCAAGTTGTAGATGTTTTTTAAATATGTATTATAGGTTCTTCCATAACTGGCTAAACCATAGCTTATTACAGAATCTGCAAGTGTCATATACAGGAGCCTCAAAGTGTTATAGGGAACTTTATATCTAAGTACACACAATTTAGCCAAAATTGATCTTAGCTTAGTACATACATATTCAATGTGAGGACCCCAGTTGAACTTGTGGTCTATTTTGAGTCCTAGGTAAGTATGTTCCCTGACAATTTCAAGTTGTGCACATTTACAAGAGGCGCTAGGCGAGTGTAGACAGCTGTGTTCGTGTGCAACGATCTTAGGTGTAAAATTAGGTTTATTATATGGTGAATGTATATGCATTACTTTAGTTTTGGCATAATTTATCGTTAGACCCAGATCGTGAGCCCACTTACACAACAAATCGAAGTCTTCCTGCATCATATCCTGGGCCACTTCCAGATTTTTATGAGCTGTCATTATGCAAGTATCATCTGCAAACTGGTATACCGAACCGTTACGGAAAATCTTACACATATCATTGACATATAATAAGTACTCTGTCGGTCCGACGATTGATCCTTGTGCCGTGCCAAATAAGGTGGCAGATGGGTCACTATGTTCGCCATCAATGCTGACCGCATTATACCTATCAGTGTGGTAGTTTTTGATGAGTTCCAGCACCGGTCCTTGTATACCATTCTGCTTAAGCTTTTCATAAAGTATGTTATGATCCAATGTATCAAATGCTTTGCTAAAGTCTATCATAACAGCCTTGACTTTTTAAAATAATTACTTCTAGTTTTTATACTTATTATTAGCCGTTACCGCGAATCCATACGCGTAGTATTCGTTTATCGCTATCCCGCGGGAACTATGCAATTTTCCAGGATAAAAACTATCCTACATCCTCCCCTGGGACTCAAACTATCTGTATACCGAATTTCATCTAAATCGGTTCAACGGTTTAGACGTGATGAAGTAACAAACAAACTAACAAAAAACAAACAGACTTACAAACTTTTGCATGTATAATATTAGCTAAAGTGGGATGGGATTACAATTTAAGATTTATTGGAAGAAGCAATGTTAAGCGAAAATTTTGACGTTTGTAGCGTGGCGTGATTGGCGACTTCATTTTGGGCTCTAGGATGGCATACATTGATAAAAGTATTTAATTTGTGTGAAAAAAGAAAAATCAAAGACTAACATTTAAGAGTCACTAAAATAACGTCGTTCATACGATCTCGATTTGGACCGTCCGAGACGTAGACATTAGTAAAGATTGACATTTTACTACTTTGACATTTCGCGATTTGGACCACCCGAGACTTGGACGTGGCACGACTTAGACGATGTAAGACATGGACCTCTTACGATATGGACGCAATTTCGACACTGGACATTTAACGACTTTGACGTAAGACGCCGGATATAATTCGAACATAATCTATATTTTGATTATTTACTGCTATCCAGTTCAAGGGTCCATCCTATAGAGGGGCGGATCAACAGATTTCTTGCTGTTATTCTGTCCCGACAGTGAGGGGACAAAAAGAGAAGAAATATTGTGTCCCATTATACTAACATGCTTATTAGATGACCAATTATAGAAGGAGCTTAAAACTACCACAAAACTGCATGTTTAACCAATCTGAGTTATATAAACTTACAGTTTAAAGAGTGACTCAGGAGAACGTAAGTATAGCGAGTGACAAGAAAGTAGACCGACCCAGAGACATTTGTCAACCACATATAAAACAAAGTTAAATAGCTTTCGTAATTCTCACTTATAGTTTAAAATATTAGTTTAATTATTTTGTATTAGTTTTTATCTGTATTAGGTATTGTTGTATGGTATTACTGTTTCCATCTTTTGTCCGCCATTCAACCCGCTATAGACAATATTCCAGCATGTGTCAACAGGGGCAGACTGTAAACCAGCGCTGGCAGCTTCCGCGTAAGCGCAGCATTAGCTGAGTTTGCTCCTTTTGCCGCAGGACAGACTACTATCTTGTATTTTTTATATTGTTGTCTTGCATTGTTTGTACTGTTGGCAATTAAATATTTTCTTTCTTTCTTTCTTTCTTTAAATACCATAAATAGGAGTTATCACGACACAAGAGTAATATTTACCTCGACTAACACATCCTCATTTAAGTGTGAGTGAAAATCACAAAAGTTTAAAGCATTACGTTTATAACAGATCATGAAAAACATTTACAAGGATGTTCAGTTTGATCCAACTATCTATTTAAATATTAAAGACTATTTAAAATACACTGAAATTATCTTAATACTGCACAGGACAAATTTTCTACAAAAATCCGTACAATTTAAATTCACATTTTAATTCGGCTAATTACATCCTTTGTGAAATAACATATAGCTCCGAGCTATATGTTATTTCACAAAACTCTGCTAACAGCCTTTTACTGCCTAAAATTACTTTTAACCCGTTTTTCCCAACGGTTCCCATGAAATTATGTTCATATAGGAATTAATTAGATTAGAAAAATGCTACTTTGTAAGCATAAACCTTATTTGCGCGTTGACTTTCTTATTTGTATTAAAAATGTAAAAATATTGTTGACATATATATCATTATATTTCTGACATCGGAGCTTTAAAACAGTGTACCTATTGTTCCCTTAACGGCGGGAAATGTACTCGAGGGTTTTATGAATTAAACTCTGGTTTAGTTCCGCGTTTATTATTATAATTTTTTTATTTGTGTAAATTTTGCTGTATATGTGTGTCTTCTGTGTTAGTGAATAAATGTCTTCTTTCTTTCTTTCTTTCTTACATTGATTTTACCGAAGCTCGATATTTCGGCACAGTTGCATGCGCCATCATCACGAGACGACTCGCTCGAGAATCCTATCCTACTAATATTATAAATGTGAAAGTTTGTGAGTGAGTGAGTGAGTTTGTGAGTAGGTTTGTTACTTTTTCACGCTGAAACGGCTTTAAGGATTTGGATGAAATTTGGCAGAAAGTTAGTTTATAACCTGGATTAAAACATAGGATACTTTTTATCCCGATATTCCCACGGGATAGGGATAAAATCTCTTAATAACAACCGCCTGGGCTTAGAAACATGAAATTTGGTATGTAGGTAGCTGGATATCTGGAACCGGGCACGCATGGACTTAGCGTAGGACATCCTCCAACGAGAAGGACGGATAACCTGGTTAAAGCCGCGGGTTCACGGTGGATGCAGGCCGCTTCCAACCGAAGCAACTGGGGGTCTTTAGGGGAGGCCTATGTCCAACAGTGGACGTCCTACGGCTGAGATGATAATGATGATGATGATGGACTTATTAGATTAGCTACAGCGGTTGTCTAATATCGATTTCCAATGTATTTTGCTCTCACGTACAGTCAGTTCGTTAGTCTACGTCGTCAATAGCACGTACTCGTCAATTAGAAGGCAAATAATTCGTGCTCAGTGTACGCAGCTGCCAATATAACCAGTTTAACCCTCGGGACGTGCTTAGGCGTTCAAAAAATGGTCTGTAAAAATATGATGATGAGGTATGATGGTAATGAACACACACACGCACCAAAATCAGGCAGAGCACACGAAACGTTACCGCTTCGGAGCCACTTTTAGCAATTTTAGGTTTTGCTAGCCTGTCGCCTACGGTATACCTTAACCTATATCCTTTGTCGCCTCTTACGACACCCACGGAAGAAATGGAGATGGATGGTAATGAAATGTTTAATAAAATAATTTTGCATCTTTTGAATATATTTTTTTGGTTATATAAATAAGATGAAATAGAATTGAGAGAGAAATAGAGGGAAGGAGAAATAGAGACAGATGGAGAAGTCTCGGAAAAGCCACCATTACGCCCGTTCTCCGGCACCCACCAAGTAAGATGAAGAATAAATAAAATAAATGAACTAAAACCATTATTTTTCTCACCCGCGACCTCATGATAGCTACGTTTACGCAATAAATGTCTGTTCACACAAACCCATCTATCGCCATCACTACCACTACACTGACGCGTTTTGAACTCAACCAGAGCTCATCATCAGAGCAACATAACCGTTTACCGTGCTACATACTCCATATGCATTTTTTTTTAATTGATGATGTTTTCTAAAGCACTAGGAGTGAGATCAAAATAAACAAACAAATAAACATAAAAAAAAACAAACAAAAAACATCAAACACACAAATAAATAAACATCGATATTTGATTTTGTGGTTAATTTGAAGTACCTACTTTAAACGTTTTTCAAGCCTACCTACTTACCCATTCAGTTAGCTAACAAAGACGCAGCCATAAGTCCTCCTGAGAAACGACCTCTAAATGAGTTGAAAGGATTTACGGCCCGAATGAAACCTGTGTATAGCGTTCGAAAGGGATATAGTGATGTTTTAACGTCGTCCCACAGCTGACAAGACAAATGCTTTGTTTTGTGCGCTGCAGTAATTTGTATTGCTTAGAGCGGGTTTACTCGTAGCTTACGCGTATGTTTTTTTGCAAGATTTTTGGGTTAGTATCATTTCGTCTAAAAAGCAGCTGGTCTAAGTAGCAAATTAGCAATTGGTCTAAGAAACAAGTGGTCTAAGAAGCAACTTTTCTAAGTAGCAACTGGTCTTAGTAGCATGTGATCTAAAATTCCTTGACTCATAGTCGACGGAGCTCCGCTTCGCGGGTCTCCTATTCCGTAAGTGCTTCGCGCTTTCACGAAACTCTAACCTAACCTCAACTTTGTTTTTTTTTCAAGTTGTGGCCAAAAAGGTTACAGCTTAGACCAATTATTTCTTATCTTAGATCGCTGCTATTCAGACCAGTCGCTCCTTAGACCACTTGGGTACTTAATAAACCATCTGCTTTTTCGATGAAGAGATACTATACCAGAATTTTGGCGTGTTAAGCTCAGTTGAGGCTTGTAAGAAAAATCGTGCAAGTTTACATTGCTATTCCATAAAGCGAATGAGTATGAAGTGATAAATCGGGCTCCGCAATGTAATGCAACTTGCGCGATTTTTCTTGCAGATCTGATAGGAATAGCTTGAGATCTCGACCAGTTTTACCTGGTTCCACAAAGGAGTTATGTTTTTTTTTTTAGCGTACATACGTTTGCATCTATGTAAATCTATTTTAGGTCCTCTCTGTATCTAACTGGCTTTTAACATAATGTGGTATCATCACATTCGTCAAAACTGTCGGAGTGACTAAGGATAATATTTCAAAATGGTGTTTGGGAAAAAAAATTCGAGAATAATATCATCATCCATCATCATCCCAGCCTATATACGTCCCACTGCTGGGCACAGGCCTCCTCTCAGGACAAGAGGGCTTGGGCCATAGTAGAATAATATAGATATCGATTTTCATGAAACAGCTAAGAATCACAGCAAAGAAACTCGCTTTCATTTAAACAAAACTGCGTTGATATCAGTTCATCCTTTGAGAGCTAAGAGCCACAGACAGACATTGGCGTCATCCCTCTTTTTCCGTTGGGGGTTAAAAATCCCTACCCGATCTATCCAGTAAACTTATCCCTTCTAGATTTTTCTTTGGTAAAGTATACTTCTAAACATCCTACGGTTGATGACCTCTTTGACAAAAGGGAGCAAACACGCCCCCATATTGCGGCAGCGGCAGGGTTAGACAAATGTAGTCGTTTGTATTGC
Source organism: Choristoneura fumiferana (assembly GCF_025370935.1). Lineage (NCBI taxonomy): Eukaryota > Metazoa > Arthropoda > Insecta > Lepidoptera > Tortricidae > Choristoneura > Choristoneura fumiferana. The sequence continues at coordinate 1,385,386 of NC_133496.1, read as the reverse complement.
TTACCGCAGCGCTGGTAGGGTTAACTTGATCCTTGAGCTAAGTTGTGATGAATGCGGTTCATTTAAGACATGGGGATTTTTGAATTCCGGCCTGTGAGAATACCATTCTGAATTGTCATAAATACGGCCAAGTGCGAGCCGGATTCCGGCGCTGCGGGTTCCAACTCTCATTACCATTAATCCAAGATGGGGTCAGATAGATAGTTACTTTTAATTTTATAATACTAGTAAGGATGCTGGATTTGGCCCACGACTTCGATTACTGGGAATTCGTTTATCGCTTTCCCCGGGAACTAAGTGATTTTCCGGGATAAAAACTATCCTATTAGTATGTCCATATCAGGATCTCAACTTTATCTACATGAAATTTTATCTAAATTGGTTTCGCGGTAAGTGTGATGAAGTAACAGAAAAATAGAGTTACTTTCTCATCTGACCGGATGGCCAAGTGGTTAGGGAACCTGACTACGAAGCTTAAGGTCCCGGGTTCGAATCCCGGCCGGGGCAGATATTTGTATGAATAATACGAATGTTTGTTCTCGGGTCTCGGATGTTTAATATGAATTTAAGTATGTATGTATCTATATAAGTATGTTTATCCGTTGCCTAGTGTCCATAGTAAAAGCTTTGTTTAGTTTGGGACTAGGTCAATTGGTGTCAAGTGTCCCATGATATTTATTTATATTTTTTTATTTTATCTAAATTAGTAAGATTTTGCTATTGATTTATTCAGAGTATGGCAATGATAACAGTGTACAAAGTAAACGCATATTTTTTCTAGTTGTGCGACTGGTAATGAGCTCGCCCGAGGGGCGTGATGTTCTCGTTAGGTTAAACGGAAATGAGGTCGTGCCATGCAGTTTTTTGCTAACATGTAATACTAGAGTTTACTTGCGGCTCCGCACGCGTAAACTATTTTTTTATGTAACTTTTTGTTTTTCGTTTTTGTACAATAAAGACTATAAACAAACAAACAAACAAACTGTTCGATCTGGGTTTGATTCATATTGTTTATATTCAGAAACTTCATAGTTTTGCAATGTGTCAGTATTTACTTCATAACGGCCGTTGACTATAGCGAGAAATCCTTTTTATAGTATAAGACAACGTTTGCATGCCAATGTATCTGTTTAGACATGTCACAGCACATTTATAAGACCAAATTCACCATGTCTAAAGCAAAATAAACTGTTTTATTTTACTTCTAAAAGTAGCCTATGTGTTATTATAATATGAGCTATATAAAAAGAAAGCAATAAAGTTTCATCAAAATCCATTTAGTAGTTTTTGCGTGAAAGAGTACTAACAAATATTATACCATGTAATGTATACATACATACATCCATACAAAAATTCGCGCTTATAGTATTAGTGGTATGGTATTATATGGTCTTAGACAGCTCTGATGTTCATAATGGTAACTGTACATACATAAATTGGTATACCTTTACTGGCTCACAAAACAACATGGAACAATTATATTAATTTCACAAGTCAGAAAGCTAAAGCATTGTTGGGGAACTTAAAGCACTCCAGTTACGGGAGATATTCGAGAAATGTTCTTTTGTATACTTTGAAATAGGTACCTTCGCTTCTGAGGGAATTCATACGCTTCAAGTTTACAACTATGCAGGTACATTATTAGAATGCTTCGTATTCAAACGGCTTGCGAATTTAAAAAAGTTTTGCTTTACTTTTTTAGAGTATTTTTGCACGATAGAATCAGAAATATGCTAAATGTATCGGAAAATAAAAGGCACTGCCCTAGTTGTTTTAAACTTTCGTAAGTTTCACTCATGACGACGACGTTTCAGTCAGATTATTGTGGCTGTAGTCATGGTTTCCTGCCCATTCACTTTGTTTCTTAGATTCTGTTATCACATTATTCCGGAATCAATAACTTTTCTGATTCAAAATTAAACACTCAGAAATATAAGCGATCAATTTCTTTTACTAACCAATAGAATTTCCAATCCCCGCACCTCCACCACAAATTCTATCAAAGGACTAACACACAAAACCGTTCCGTTCCACTGCTAGCTGTGGCCATAAATAATGGGAATGAATGCTACCGAACAGCGCAATGGGCGTCAAACAATGCCGATCGGTCGGCGGAACGGTAATGAGGCGGCTGGATTTATTACGGGGTTGGGGTTAAGTTGGATACTTATTAGTGTCTATAGGAAAACAAGGCAGAGGCCAAAGGGTACTGTTAATATAGTTATATAGATATTTCCGTGCGGTTTGACACAGTTACGAAGTCGGTCGTAAATCTCAAGTTTTGGTGATGTAAATTAAATCTAAGCCGTGGTGGCCTAGTAAGCCGTGGTGGCCTAGTGGTTTGACCTATCGCCTCTCAAGCAGAGGGTCGTTGGTTCAAACCCCGGCTCGCACCTCTGAGTTTTTCGAAATTCACGTGCGGAATTACATTTGAAATTTACCACGAGCTTTGCGGTGAAGGAAAACATCGTGAGGAAACCTGCACAAACCTGCGAAGCAATTCAATGGTGCGTGTGAAGTTCCCAATCCGCACTGGGCCCGCGTGGGAACCACGGCCCAAGCCCTCTTGTTCTGAGAGGAGGCCTGTGCCCAGCAGTGGGACGTATAAAGGCTGGGATGATGATGATGAAATTAAATCTTTGCGTTTTGGATCGTAGGCAGGGCCAAAAATATCTTCGAACTAGTTGTTGCCAACGGCTTCGCCCCGCTGTAATTTTTCTAAAATTTCCTCCATAATAGTACATTGTGTCTTAATGGCGGTAAATAAGGAATTACGAACGAGAGTCTATTAGAAGCCCGAAGTCGAAGACTGAGGGCTTTAATGAGTCGATGTTCGTAATTATGGTACCGCCCGTGCGACATACAATGTTTTTCATCACATTTGCGAGTAAAATTGCATATTTATAAAAGAAAAACTAATATTTTACTACGCTCTTGAAGTGCCAGCTCCCCGCCGCCCTCCCTCCCCCTCCGCAGCATGTGCCCGACGTGCGCGCGCTCCTGCACTAGCAGCAGCACGCCATGCAGTAACAAACTCATTTACCGACCTTGGGCTTCATGACAACAAAATTAGTACGGGCAATGACTCATTTACCGACCACGGGTTTCATTACAAGCACATTATGGTCGAGGGTTTTATTTGGGGGGTTGCAACCAAGGTAGCCTGCATATTACGACACTGTTTACGAGCAAGTATGATGAAAAAACCTTTTCATAACAATAAAAACACAACAAAAAAGAATTAAAGACGTGTTAGTAAAAGTGCGTTAATAATCTTACTAATTAATGCGAAAGTTGTGTGCGTGTGTTTAGTATTCATGCTGAAACAACTGAACGAACATAAGTAAAAAAACACAGTACATATTTTTACACAAATAGAAACCCAACTTTGGCTTTAGTGCTATATTGCGATACATTTTAATTTTAGCCAACCTTATGCCCTAGGCCTTACGCGGGCCCAGTGTGGATTAGGAACTCCACAGACACCATTAAATTTATTTGCAGGTATGTGCAGATTTCATCACGATATTTTTATTCACAAAAAACTCCATGATTAACTTGAAATGAAATTTCACACATGAATTCCGATAAAACTCAGAGATGCGAGCTCGGGCTCGAACCCAAGACTTGCTTGTGAGACTATAGCTCAAACCACAAGGCCACCATGACTCCAAGCTCTAATAAACTTAGATGGAGTTTTACTACGAGTATTATATTTCCAAAAGCTGGAGCAGTTAGATGAATATGTTGGCCGGCTCGTAAACAAGACGAACAGCCGGAAGGACAGAGAGGATGGTTTTAATAAGTCCTTGCGGAAGCTAAGGTATATAGGTATATATCTTGCCTTTTTGGGGTCCCGTAGTCACCTTAGAAGTAAGATAAGTCAAAAAATAATAATATAAGCTTTTCAGGGTTTCCCAATCGAGGGGTCAAAAACGGAACTCAATTACTGCCTGCCTTGGGACTACTTAGGTATTTTTTTTTTTATAATAACTTAAGTTTACAAATGTTGGCTAATGTCTTATCGTTTTTTTAATAATTCTTTCCATTAATGTTTCATTTGGCCAAATGCATTTATTTATTCTTGTAAGTAGAAATGTTTCAGAATTTTTATAAAATTAACCTAAGCTAACCTATTAATAGTCTAAGATCCGAACTTGAAAAGATCTTTACTGGTCTGATAATAGAATGAAATGTAATAGTATTTTATAATAAATTTTGTATTTTAGAAAATATATTAGAAATGGATTTGCTAAAAAAATCCTTGATTTTTTCATTTTGATTTTTTGATATAACTTAATAATAAGGTCACAATGGTCTGGAAATAAGTGCCCAAAAAAGGCGTTGTATTGTTTAGTACTTTTAACACCATTTAAATTTTAAATGCAGAACCTTTACAGCACAAAATAAGGCTCGCAATTCATTATTTTCTTTAGTAATTGAAGTAGGACCCGTCCTAGTTTAAGACAATGATTGAAAAAGGTCCACTGACAATGATAGAGCTCCGCGCTGAGTCTCTAATGGTCTAGATTCTAGACTAGAATCTATCGATAAGAAAGGAAAGGTACGAGTAGGCTATTGTTTCACAATCCTAGTTGTCAGATTCTGTCCATTTCACGAAGGCCTTGATCAAAAACCCTTGTTATGGTAAGTTTACGCTAGCTGGCTGTACATTAATAGCCTTTTATATGCGATTTTGTTTTATTATGATCGTCTTACCGATAAGGCCATGGGCTGTGGGTGGGCTTACACCTCTGACTGATTAGTTCGGAATACGGAAATTCGGGAAGAATAAAGTCACCGACATAGCTGTAAAAAGGATTAGAGTAAGTTAGTTTTAGTTTTATTTTTATTTATTTCTGTTAGTTATTGTATATGTATATTATTTGTAAATAAAAACATTACAACTGTCAACTCTTATGTTCGACAAAGTCTTATGGATAATAATAAAGAGATGTAGTGCTGAAAAAATATGCAAGTTGAAGTGGCAATGGGCGGGCTACATCGCTAGAAGAACAGATAAATGCTGGGAGATAAAAGTTCTTGAGTGGCGACCGCGAACCGGAAGACGAAGCGTTGGCAGGCCTCCCACTCTAGATAGACTGACGACATCGTGAGAATTGCGGGCAACCGGTGGATGCAAGTGGCGAATTGTCATTTATTGTGGCGTTCTAAGGCCTTTGTTCAGTAGTGGTCGTCTTCTGACTGATGATGATGACGATGTGTGTGAAGTTCTCAATCCGAGCTGCGAACACGTTGGAACTACAGTCAAAACCTCTAATTTGGAGACGAGGCTCTGTAGTAATAGGTTAAGATGATGATGATGTGTCAGCAATTTCCTTTCATAAGTTTTTCAAGCATCATGAAAAATCCCCTCAATCATCCCCTGTTTTTCTACCCTTAGGATAAGATTTTTTTTTAAATTTATATGTGACCAACCTCGAAATATACGCTTTCCAGTAAAAAAATAATTATCAAAATCAAACTAGTTTGTATAAAGTTATGCATCATACATAAAAAAACGCGTCGACTTAAGAACCTCCTCCGTTTTTTTTCGTCGATTAAAAAATACATCCGATGCAATTAACCGTGTTTCCCTCTGGGCAAATCAACTGATTCCCTCTTTAAATAAAACTGCAAGCAGATAGCAAATGTATTTTCTAAAAATAAAACATCTCGAAAGCGCTTTTTCAAAAGAAAATCGAAGAACCGCACGCAAATAGCCAAGTCCCCTGTCACAATTGAATCTCAACGTAACCTCGCTATTGAATCAGCTGCAACCAAGATTGAATCGAGACGGCCAACAGACAAGATGCAAATTGCACCGGGGATATTTGATTCTCCGACGCTCGTGAGTTTCCCTTAGCAAGAATTTTAGCATTCAAGTATTTTTTTTTTAAAAATTTGAAGTGGAGAAATTTAGGCCACATTTCTTTACACACAAAATATACCAAAAATAACAAAGAATAGCAAAATGAATAAAAATTTCTGTTAATACAAGCTTTTCTGTTGACGCTACACCGCTATTTATTATTCTATAGTACCACTCAACTTACATGCTCAGCTATATACTTCTGAAGAGTCACCGCTTTAATGTGATCAAGTCACATTTCTTATTCTAACAAAGTCTCTGGAAACTTGGTCCGTAAACTTCATCAATATACTTGAAGCTGAGCATACAAGTGGAGTAAACTGATCTAAAAGTAAACGGCCCGTTCAATATGTTACTAATACATTGCGTGTCTAGCGAGATCGCCGTCGTGTGGTGAGCATGTCAACTGTGCAACGAACAGAGAACTCACTGGCTGCATCGTTAGTTGTGAACTCGTGGTCGGTTTACCCCGTCCATCCGGAATTGAGACAGGGCTGCAATTAATCTTTGGAACCTTGGGAACTCCATCGCTGTGTAATTTAAACGTGTCCGGTAGAAAATTGAGAATATGGGGTTTGGAGATTAAGATTGTTGATAAGAAGAGATCATATTGCTAATTTATTGACACAAAATAAATCCTAAACTTATGGAGTGGAACCGACGACAAGACATTATACTCCCCTTTATTCTATTGAAGTAGACAGACATTACATTAATGACAAACGTCTTTTGCTCCAATAACAGAATAATCGAAGTTCTAATTTTTTGTGAATTTTGGCGCACCCATCACATACACCAAAACAACAAATTGCGATGATTATCCAAGAAATTCGACCTTGACGTCTGAGCACCATGACACCATTACCACTTTGACACGAGTGTATGTAGGGCATTGTGTGTGAATTAAAAACCGGCCAAGAGCGTGTCGGACACGCCCGAAATAGGGTTCCGTAGTAATTACGAAAAAAATAAGTAATATTTTTCAAAGGTTTTTTTATTTATTTTTTTATTGTACCATTTTGTCAGCATAGTTTACATATATATTAGTGCAAAATTACAGCTTTCTAGACTTGATAGTCCCTGAGCAAAGCCGCGGATGGACAGACAGACAGCCAGACAGACATGGCGAAACTATAAGGGTTCCGTTTTTGCCATTTTGGCTGCAGAACCCTAAAAATGACATACCTAGTCAATTTTTAAAATTTTCAAGATCGATGTAAAACTAAGTAACTATAAATACTTTTAGTAAAGCTACATCGAATATTCAATAGTACATTACTGTAGAGGCCGGGAAGTAGGGGGTCACCGGCCAAGCAGATATAGGTGGCCGAGCGAAGTGAAGCCGGATGGGGATGCGAGGTCGGCAACCCCGCGTTCGGCCGAGGCTTTTATAGTGCTTTTCTCAAACATGACATGAAATAATAATAATAAAAAACAAGAAATGAAGCTTGCGGGACGCTAGTCTGATCGCCGTGTTGTGTGGCTGCTGGCGCGGCGGCTGCGGGCGACGGGCGCGGGCGCGCGCCGTGCCGCAGCGAGCGTGAAAACAAAAGACGGTCGCATTGCCGGCCGAAGGCGTTAAATTTGTATGAAATCTATTTGCAGGCCGCTAGAGTGACCGCGCGCAGGCAGGCTAGCCGCAGCGCGATACTTCCCGCCCTATTACTTCTAACACAACCTCAATATTTCATGTCATGTCTCAGAAAAATAATATTTTCCTAAGCTTTTGATAATAGAAGATTGATCATCAATTGCGAATGGCCAATAGCGAGCAACTTTTAAATCATCGATATTCATCGCCATCAACTTGCCTAAAAGAATCTCTATCTCATCTCATATAAACCACATCTCATAAAAGGCAAAGCAAAAACCGGGATCTATCTAAAACCCCGGAACACGGATGAGGTCATGATTTATGCGATAGCGTTATCCGCTACCCGGAAGGCAATGGAAGCGAGAATTATGTCCGGGACCGATCTGCGAGATTGTGCGTGTATGTAGACGACTTTGTAAGATTTTGTGAGGAGACAAAATTAGGGGAGTTTTAAAGTTATGCGCTTGATGACAGGAATTTTAATTGCGTGGTTTTTGGGAGGCAGCAAGATTATAAAAATTGTAGATTTTGGAAATTATTTGCTGCTAACATATTTTAACAGAGATATCGATAAGGAGATGCTGGAATAGTATAGGCGTATATAGTATGCTGTTACCAGAAGGTAAAAAACCAGGTAAGAGCGGGTCGGACACCCATGAAATAGGGTTCCGTAGCCATTACGAAAAAATTAAGTAATATTTTTCTAAGGATTTCGAATTTTGTACGGAATATTCCAAGTTTAGGTATATTTTATACCTTAGGCTGCTATTTACTTTTAAACTACTAATAATTCTCAAGAAAACTTAACCGCTACAGTTTTCCTTGTAAGTTTGATATACTGAATTTTTCGAATTTTTCTATCCACCGGTTGAGATTTTAGAGGGGGGGGACGAAACGCTCGATTTTCATGAAAATTTGCACTTTAAAGTTATATTTTGCAAAAAAATCACTGAATCGAAAAATCGTTTTAGCAACCCCCTAATGATTTTAAAATACCTATCCAACGATACCCCACACCACTAGGTTGGATGAGAAAACGAATCACCCCCACTTTACGTCTATGGGTTGCTATCTAAAAAAAATTTTTTTTTTAATTTTTGATTGTACGATTTTGTCGGCATAGTTTACATATATATTCGTGCAAATTTACAGCTTTGTAGCATTGATTGTCCATGAGCAAAGCCGCGGTCGGACAGACAGACAGACAGACATGGCGAAACTATAAGGGTTCCGTTTTTGCCATAATAAACGATCCCAAAAATTTTGGCGTTGAAACCTTTACATTGACATTTATCCGTTTTTTAAATAATTACTAACTAACAACATTTTTTTGACGGTGTTCAAATACTCAATTAAAGCCAGTGGTTAAAATATTTTGAGTACCTAAAATAAAAAATAGCAGCACACTTCCGACCATCACTTAAATTGTCTTCAAAATAGAATGTCATAAACCTGAGCGATACACCAATAAACTGTCCTATCTTACATCTTGCATGAAATATTTGCAGTGTCCACGGCGCCTTGACAATCCCCTTACCATATTGATTCTAAACCAACCAACCCCCAACCAACCCTCGAGCCATTCAGCAGAATACAGAATCCTTTGGTACACAAGATGGAAGTAAACCGTCAGTGAAATGCGGCTCACAGTTTCAACCAGCATCTTTACTTTAAACCGCAAAGCTGAAGAATAGCGTCCATTTTCGAACAGTTAGCACCGATATTGAATTCCCAGAGAATAGAAACGTACATGTTTTTCCATCTATTTGCTAACGTTCATTGCAAAGGTTTTATTCTAAACATGAGCTGCATTTTTAAAATGCCTTGTGAAATAAAGCAACTCGTGTTTTGTGTGCCCTAGAACTTTTGTTCCGCTGAAATTGTTTAGGATTTTCTTTGAAGCTAACAGCTCCATCGGTTAATGCGATAAGGAAATTCCTACAGTTATGAAAATTAAGCAGCGAAGTTTTAAATTACCCTTAACTCCCATAACTCTTGGCAATGAGGAGGCGAGACCGAATTTCCGTAGCATTTGATGCCGAGTCGGTCCTTCGAGACTGGACTCGGCTTGCTCACACCACGAGGCAATTACGACGAACACTCGGAGCCCTTGAGTCCGAACAGTTCACTTTGATTGTTAATGTGGGCGGACTCGATTTTAAGGAGTGAAGTTTCAAAAAAATCGTGGGTTGGTTCGGGAAAGTTTAAAAGAGCCGTTTGTTAGAGTAAATTGCTTTTAAATTGACAAAAAAAAAATGCAGTGAAACTTCAAAAAAACGACTACCTAAGTAATGGTAATGCAGATTTACTGCATCTTAAGCAATTCCATGCCTGTAATGATAGTGCGTGCAACTGCTATGGAATATAACGAGTAGGAGCCCATCATAGACACTCACGGTCTAGGAGCACAATGTCGTAAGTAATTAACTAGGTACTGTCTATAAGCGGGTCTAGGAGCTTTTGAGAAAACCCGACTTGAAGATCTCGACGCCAAACTCCAATTACGGAAAACTCGACCCAAGCCTTCTTACGTGTACACCTTCAACGCTGATGGCATACTGCACTGCAAATCTTGCGACCGGACTTTCAAAACAAGGTTGGGTTTGATAGTCACGCTCGCGCCCATGCAAGGGCCCAGGCTAACTCATCTTGACAGGGTGTCGCTCATCATCATCATCATTATCATTACTGTTTGTTGATATGATAAACTGTTGATATAAATTACAATTTACAGATTAAGTGAAATAAAGGAGGTCTTGTTCAATCTTTTTATTGTCAATTTTCCGATATACTACCTTTAAATCATCATCATCATCAACGTCATCATAGAGGAAAGATTAATTAGTCACGTTCATTGATATGGACGTCCACAAAATAACGCTTAAAACAATAAAATATTATCTTCCTTCTATTTCAACTTATGTATACATTCAAATTATCCAAATCAAGAACTAATCTCATACTAATTTAAGAAGCAAATCCAAGTTACATAAATCTATATTTAAAGAAAATTTAAAAGAATCAAAAGCTCCCGAAATATGATTCCAAAAAGCGTGAATCGTGGCTGTCTGCGACAGAAGTATAATTTGTCATTGGCCATTTCAGTCACGTGTACGCCGCAACATGGCGACTGCTGGAGATTGAAAACGATTGCTTCAACAACAATGTAAAATGATTAAAATAACTAACACATTAATGTCAAAACAATTTAGTCCCCAAAAGCAGGCCCTACAAAATTATTTGCGCAATCAATTTATAACAAAAACATTCTGAAAATATACTTTAAAAATATTACTTTACATTAAAGCGCCATCTAACCGATGCATTAAACTTTCAGCTGCAGTGACGGAAGAAGTAAAGCCCAAAACGTCAAGAAACCCTAGTAAGAAAAACAAAACTATTTTCTTACACAAAGGCCACGTAAAAAACAAGCATTCTGACGCTGAACTTCCGCCAGCCAAGCCGGGCCTGTTTACATCAACGCTTTAAGGAATCCGTACAAAAGCCTTTATGCGAACGTTACTTTGCGATCTGAAAGTTAACCCTTTTTATTTGGAGAATAAAATAAATTTCTCGCATTCCATCACGCTTGGCGCGACGTGAGCGTAATTGAAAAATAAACCTTTGTGAACGGGACAACCTTGGATTCCTTTAAAATATTCACAGAGTAATTTGTCTTTGGAGGTATTGCGGGTACACAAACGCGTAACGCGTTACGTTTTAGGGGAATCAAGTATCGCTCGTTGGATCTCGCTTTTTCCCGCGACTATGCGTAGAGTAAGTATAATTCGAAGACGTTACTTTTAAGTATAACGGGGCCTGATGCTACGAAAAATACTACGATAAAATGGTACTGTTTGATAGGTCCAATTTATCTTAGTTGTTACGCCGCACACACGCTACAAAGCGCAGTGGCGTTGGACTGGCTACGTCTGTCGCAGGACTGATGAACCGTTGAGTAGACGAATCTTCGAATGGAGACCTCGGACGGGAAAACGTAGTGTAGGGCGTCCTGAGGCACGGTGGACGGACGACCTTAAGAGGGTCGCTGGCGGCGAATGGATGCGAGGGGCTGAAGAGAGTGTTGTGGAGCGCCATGGAAGAGGCCTATGTCCAGCAGTGGACTGCTGTAGGCTGATGATGATGAGGACACGCTACAGTTTATCGTAGTCGATCTTCGTTTCAGCTCCGATGGCGACCGAATACGCAATAGCGGTTGTGTGTGATATGTGATGAATGGATCATCCGTTGCGATTTATCTATTCCAATTTGGATACTGTTCCGCTCGAGGGTATTAAAAAAATCGTATAAAACTGTTTAGTTATCTCATACACACGATACGATAAACAGTACCGGACGAACGGCGCAGTATGATCGTTAGGATTTTTCAGTAGCGTCTGTGGGCCTTGATATTCTCAATTGATTTTAGGATTTCCTTCATATCAATTTTAAATCTACATTTTCAACCTCATACTTAATTTTTAAGGCTCATAAAAATGGCCTTATCACATGTCTAATAAATTGTCTTATAAACAATCATAACCATCAGCTTATTTTAATAATAAATGAACCGAAGCAAAAAGGTAGTTGGAAAGCTGAATGCAAAAGTTCTCGCCAGTCTCCAAGCAAACTGGGGCACTGATTGTGTCGTGCAGGCGATCCCAGACACCAGCCGGAACTAAACAACCGATACAGCTGTCGGTCTGTGAACGTAGACATTCATAAGTCCATTGTTGTCTTAGACCAGATATGAGCCATTATTGTTGTAGAAAATCTATTTGGTAAGCAGAGATTTGTTTAAATGTCCGTCCCTTGCCCAGTTTTAGAGTAGGATGGGACCATCTCATCTCGTGGGTGTCGTAAAAGAAAAGAAAAGGAAGAATGAAATAATTATTTGGTGCCATCCGTATCTTAAACAAAACTAAACCACTAACTAAACTAGTTCTTCCGTCTTTCTATAAAAAAAGATTTCCTGGCCATTATTTAAGAGCAATCTCTTGGCTCTTAAGCGATAAAGCTGCTTATTGCTTACCTTGTAATTTTCTCTCTGTGTACCTGTTTTCTGTATCGCTTACTTTTCTGGTGTACAATAAAGAGTCATTGTATTGTATTGTATCTTACGGTAATAAGACTAAAACTAAGACAGGGGCTGTATCACTACCCATTGATTAGTTTTATTCGACGGATAAATGCGATGTCGTCTCCGTCTATTCGAACAAAACAAACAGAGACGGAATCACATTTATCTGTCAAATAAATTAAATCAATGGATGATAAAACAGGGGCTAAAAGTACGTGGTGAAACGAAAGGACATCAAAAAGGGCCTCCACTCAGCATTGTGTTGCCACACGTTATGTACAGCAACGCTGCACGCTGGTTTCCATGGAGCTCAAGCGTTAAACCACAAGACAGGTCTCGACATGGCTAATTAGTTTTTAAAAACTTCGAAAATTACTTGTTAACTGTACTTAGTACGGGTAAACTATTTCATTTAATTTCAATAGTTCCAAGACAGTGTTAAAGTTTCATTGTCTGGTAGATTACTAGCAGAATAAAATGAAGGTGAAGTGAAGGTGGAATCTCGATTTTCTTGTTAACATTTTGTTTTAATTGAAGTTCGAGAGTTGGTGGAACGAAATTAATGGGACAAAAGACTATCGACTTAATTTCATGATCAAGTTGTTGATGAGTTAATAAGATTACGTAGAATGGACGGTTTCCACTGGGACAATTGTGTGTTTACTTTATGATAGTTTGTGTGAATCGTACATGGGTTTGATATTTTGTTTATTAAGGCGGTTCGTCACGTTAGCTCATGTAGAAAGTCCCGTAAGATGGCGTTGTAATCAAAATGTCAAATTTTTCGTGGTTTAATGTAATTTTTATAATATCCATACAAAACTAACAGTTGATTTTATGATTTGCGCAAACAGTTTGAAATCACGTCTGTTGAAGCAGTTGTACACATGGTTTATGTGGAAGACGTACACGTACACCCTTAAGACAATTATGGTAAAGAGCCCTGTGTTGCCAGGTGACCACGAAGCGTTTCAGCCGTGTAATGAACGGAAAATACGCTCACCGCTCCGCTACCCGCCTCGCTACCCGCTGGCATCCAGCCCCCAGCTTACAAATAGCTTCAAATGTTCAACTACAAATTTATATATCCAGTCAGTATCTTTACTCCTACCTTAGAGTATGAATCTCCAACTAAACTTCAAGAGCTCGCCAGTCAGAATCTAAATAACTTTGAAGTAAAGGCCACATTCCTTGACCCTAGTTTGGTATTCTTGCATTAAATTCTGAGTAGTTAGAGGTATGTTAAGGTAAGGGCTCCTTTGCCGAGCTTTAGTTTCCCCAAATACTTACGATGAGAGAATTTTACGTATCATAAGTCTTTGTAGCCGTGTAGCAATTCGTGTGTGTGCCAATTCGTGCTAGCTGAGTGGATTGTGCAATGGTCTCTTAAGCTGAGGGTTATGGGTTGCGCTTACGCCCGAACTTCGAATGATTATAGCATGACAGACTTTAAAAAATTGCCCCCATTTGTCATGTTGAAGGAAATGGTGTCTGTGAAATTACCCAATCTGAATCTATATGACTCCCAGAAACCAATAATCTAACAATTCCAGAGTAAAGCTAAGTAAATAACCAAGTTAATAATGCTCTACATCTACACACAAAATTCAAAGCAAGTCATCAAGATACACAAATACAGCGGTGTAGAAACGTTCATATTGACTCTCGAACAATCAATTCTGCTATCTGACTTCGGAATAAATAGTGCGTGAATGATTCGATTGAATCCTGTTCGTGAAGAGCACGACACTGAAATCACTGGAGGTATACATTTGTAAAATTATCCTCTCCAACTGCGTGGAACGACAAAGTTGTCCATCTGTCGTGTCGGCCGACGAAGAATTTTCATTCACTATTGGTACCACCTTCAAAGTACGGGGATCATTAAAATCTAGATTGAACTTAGATATTTCATTAGGTACTATGAATGGAGATTTTTGAATTTGGTTTTTATTCCTGCGTAGGTACTATTATTCAAATATATTATTTTAACTTGATTTATTTAGTTTGAGGTATCCAGACATTGAGTGATTTATTTTAAACAAAAATATGAACATTATAACGTGTTTAGGACTGCTGATGTGATTGCGGATTATTCATATATGAAAACTTCGGAATCTTCTCACAATTTTATTTGGGGATTGAAACTTTCCGTTTTTTATTTGAATTACCTGTATATCTTATGAAAATTTCCAGAAATTTCAGAGTACTTTTCTAATTTTTTTGCAAACTTTCCACAACTTGCACATCTGTATTTAAAAAACTAACTTTAACATTTGAGTTAACTTAGCTTGAACACTAACTTTCTATCATGTTTAAATCATCTTGTATTAATTTGCGTTACAGTCGTATTGGTTCGCTCGCACACCGTTTAGTCATAGATAGTTTATGATTACCTACATACGTCTGTACAATGCTTTGACTTCGTCGAGATAAGTTCGCTGACAATGACAGCATGACACGTGACGTTGCTGATAATGTGACAGGAAGGGGAGAAAGTTACTACCTGAAGTTACTAACAATATTTTGGGGGAGGGTAAATATGTCTTGCGAATAATGCGAATATGAAGGGAATTGCATTTGATGCAAATTCTTTGTTCTTTTTTTAACAAATAGAGAATTTTTTTTCGGAACTTGGTAAAATGAAACTGTATCATGATCAAATAATTATGTGTTAAAAAATATTTGACAAAAAAAAAATTGCTTATTGCCAGAAGTTGTTTTGACTAACAATTAACAGAGTCGGATCTACAACTTGGCCATTTTACGATTATTACGTCCAAGTCAATATAAAAACAGTATATTTTGACTTTGGCACAATAATTGCAGATCCGACTCTGTTAATTGTTACGGTCGTAATGACTTTTTGCTACTACATACTACAGGTCATTTTTTTAAGTGTTTTACATAATACAGCATTTTTGAAAAAGTTCTCTTGTCATCAAACTTTAACGTCTATATAACAATCTAGTGAGAATCTATCTACATTTCCCTTTTAGCCATCTCTTTTATTTCCTGGTAACATTTTTCCCGATTGGCTCGGCGTTTTGCAAGTGAGATTAGTTGCGGACACGTGGTGAAGCAGCGCAGAGCGTTTACAAATAAACCACTTTGAGCATTATAAACGCTCTAAAGCTTTTTGCGTGGTTCCGCTTCCGATATAAATTTTGTTAACTTATTTTATACTCGTTATAAGAACGAGAGTAATGAGATGTGACTGACTAATGGTCAGCACAGTCTAAAACACTGCTGGAGCTAGAATTGCAATTCGTTATACGTATTAGTTTAAAAAGCGATTTACGAAATTATTGTTGGATAGAAAGCTATACACTTTTTAATCTTTCAAGGGAATAGGATTACAAGATAAAGCTTGCTAAATATAAAATTATAACAATTATAAAAATTTGAATCAAAAAAGATATAATAATAATTTCCGGGTGGAAGTAATGGTGTAGCGATCCGTAATAATTTTGTTTGCAATGAGGATAAGTATCGCCCACGCCGCGACGAGCACGCACCCGACAATACCTTAAACCGCACGCCATAGCAAAATGTGCGCCTTTAGAAGCATACACTCAGGGGAAAAGACAAACTTGATGTTTTTTTTCCGTCAGATAATCCCTTTGCTCGTTTAGGTTTCTTGAAAAAAAAACATACTTAACAATGTCGCAAAAAATTTTTTTTGGACTCAACACACAAAAACTGATCATAAAATATCTTAGTAAAATACAAGTGTGAATTTGTGTTTTATTATATATTTTTTTATTTAACGGATAACACAACACCGCTAAAACAAATAACTATACCAACATCTTCTCGCTTTTTACACTGCTTTGTCATAATTAGCTTAAAAACGCACAATTATCAACCCATACATCATTATCATTTTGTGTTTCGTGAAAGGACACGGCGCTCCACCATAGCAGACGATTTGTTACAGAAACGTCAGCTCTTGATTGCGTTAGCCGTAGGTTATTTGGACGAGTGTCATCGCTGTTTTTGATTAAGCTGTGTATGAACTGAGCTGGAAATCTGTCGAATGCATGTTTGAGCGATTTGGTGGTTTTATTTGGAGGAAAAATTTGAGTGACAGCGGCTTTGGGGAACATTTGGAGAGGAAAATTGTGGTAACAATTTTCAAAAAAATATCAAAATGAAATGAAAATGAAATGAAATTTATTCGTCATCATAAATAATAGTTATCAGTAATAATTATTGTATTTATGGATAAAAAAATAGGGTGTGAAGAATGTAGTAGTGAGAATGGAATGTGATCAAATGTTGAATTCATGTGTAGAGTAGCAAATAGGAAGTAATTCTAATAGCATAGGCGTTGAGCAATCCGGCTAGTTATGCCTCAAGCAAATCGTGGAAATCTGAAGGACAAGGAAATATGAATTCGTAACTTGTTATGTATTTACTGGATTTTACAGATGGTCCCTGGACCTCTACGGTAATAACCTGGACTGATATGGTGGTTGATTTTTTCGACATTCATAAGTGCTTGCTATAGCCCAAATTGAATAAAGAAATATTCACTTTGTCTTTGAAAAGGCTGGCTAATAAATGAAATAATAATACAGTTGAAAATAATGTAAACTACCTACTAGCTATAAACTGAATTAGGTATTTCATTCTTCTTTCTTCCGTAGAGAGCGCCGCGCTTGCCATTAGGTTAGTGTTCTACAAAATCACGCCCCCCCCCCATTACCGAACTTTGACAAACTTCATATTTATCACTTTTGTTCTATTGACAAGATTTTTATTTACTCTGAAAACTACCTAATTATTTCGTGGGGACAAAGCCCCAGGCGTTAGCTAGTTATGTTTATCGTAATTAACAATATAGACACTAAACCAAAACCTCAAAGTTAAACACGAGCCGTGCTAATGTGTTATTTGTCTACTAGTTAGATTAGCAACTCAAACAGCCAGTCCCACGGGTGGGCTTTGCGAGACGGAGGTGTGGGCAGTGTGGTCTTTGATTTAGGTGTTTGTACTAGGAAATACGGGCAATACAGCGCCGATGAAGCAATCTAGGTATTATTTTAATAGTTTTAGATTTAACTCTGCCTCTCAATTACAGCACGGTGGGTGGAACAAAGCTTTTATGTATAGCATTAGTATAGTACATATTTTGTAGTGTATATACCGGTTCTCTATCGTTTGCCCGAATTTTATATGCCCGAATGTATCGTTTTCTAGAATTTTCATTTGCTATAAAGTAATTTATTTCTGAAACAGTAATTTCTTCAGAGTTGATATTAAACTAACCTAACCTACTGCATTCTATATGGTGACATTTAAAAAAATCCTGCAAACAGTACGGTTTATTTTATGACAAACGTTGGTATGTATGTATGTATGTAAACTCTTTATTGTACAAAAGAAAATTAACAAAATACAACTGACAAACTTTAAGATACTTTAAAGGTAAACGGTATACCTAAAAAAAAACTGCCCAGTGGTGACTACCAGCGACGAAGCGAAAATTTCTCATTCCATTGCGTGTCCTACCTTAGTACATTGTGTGCCAGCGTCTCGGCCCCGCATGGAACTGCCACCGCTCGCTTGTTATCGTAATCCGTTGACAGTAATACCGCGCCTTGGTACCCTCAAAGCTGTCTCTACAACAATAGCCCCAAGTTGGCTCCTGCATACGACAGGCCGTCGCGTCTCTCTCTATCCCATTATACTACAGATTTACTGTAAAAGACGAATGAGATTTGTGGAGTTGGTGTTAGTAACGTGGGTTACGATAAGATTTGTATTGTTCGGTATTTGAATATTTTTTTTTAATTTTATCTAAAATTCAACAATGCGTATTATCGAATGGAAAAACAAAATGTATTTCATATCTTAAAAAAACCACGGGTTTTAGATTTTTTAAATTTAATGTTTGTTGTTATATACTTTTTTGATATTTCTGTGAAAATAGTAGATTAAAAGTATTATAACCTATATCCCCATATATATTTTGAATGGGCTAATTACATACATGCATTCTTACATAAATACATACATACATACTTACATACATACATACATACGCTCGAAAAACATAGTCCTCCTTCGGGCAGTCGGGTAAAAATAGCCAAATAAATAGATTTTTTCTTTTTTCAACATACAAATTTACATACTGCTATCAATGTACGCCATCCTAGAACACAGACGTCGCCTGTCACGTTACAAACATCAAATT
>NC_133496.1:1310367-1365569 GCF_025370935.1 Choristoneura fumiferana | reverse complement strand
AAAGAAGATTGAGTTTTAGTTGTGTTTTTTTTTCATTTTTTTTATTTTATTGTTTTGATATTTTTTAATTAGTTAATTTAATTTGTAATTTAATTTAATGTGGTTCGTATTTAAATTCAATTTAATTTGTGACATCAATTTATTTCATTTACTATAGGAAAAAATTGTTAACTAATTATTTTAACTTCAAAATTTTATTGGTTGTATTTTAAGTTGTTCTTGCTCTGTCATCCAATCTACGCATGTATACCAAACATGTCAATGCGATTAGTTAGTCAGAAGAGGACCAAAGAAAAGCATTACAGAATTTTATGAATCACATAATTTTGTACATACCTATGTATTTGTTTTAACGCCTGAAGCCTACTATTATTAACATTACTACTACTATGAAGAATATTTAAATTACATTTTTAATAACTGATAAAATAAGTATATGTTGTGTATGTGGTACCATCAGCCAAATATGTGGTCTACCACCCTAAAGTTGATAATCGTTTGCATGTCACAAAACAATAATGCCATAAACTTGTGTGTCAACTTGAAAGTTCGACTTTAGCGACATATTCATTTAATAGGAACTTGTTTAAAAATTGATAGACCACTTATTTGGCTGATGGTATACAACTCCCAGTTTACATTTGCATGTCTTTACGACAAAACATGTAATAGCTCCATACACCTGTAACTTCAATACCTACATACCTTATTTGGGCAAACAAATGACTGATTACTGAGATTTAATTATCAACAGACAGACATTACAATCGACGAAATAATCACCAGTTTCGCTATTTCCAGAATACTCCGCCGGCAAGTAAAAGGCGCGTAAGTAATTCGAATTAGAATAATACCCACTCCCATATTGTTGCAGCAGGAATTCCAATTTGTTTTTTTTAAGTAGGTACTTACTTCAATAAACAAGCGATGGTTTAAGAAACAACCACTTTTTACATCGAGATCTTGCAGATGCTTGAGATTCATGCAGAGGATCGTAGTTTAAAACCCCGGCTCGCACAGTAAGTTTTTCGAAATTCGTGTATATACATACATACGCTCCTAAAGCATAACCCTCTTTCGGGCATTCGGGTAAAAAGTCTACAATATTAGCGTTTATGCCGCTATACGCAGCAAATACGGTATTTGACTATTTTTATATGTTTTATAAATTAAAACTACACAATGCCTGTTATCGAATAGAAAAACAATTTTTAAGCTACCTTTCCAAATAACAAAGTTATTAATTAGGGCCTTATCACAATGAGGGCTACCGTGTTCGTGCTCACCAGTTGGCGCCACTGTAGACAAAGGTCCTGCCTGAAATATAGTGGTTAGTTTGTTATTACGGGCGTGAAAACAAAATCATATTTAATACCTTAAACCA
Organism: Choristoneura fumiferana; assembly: GCF_025370935.1. Classification (NCBI taxonomy): domain Eukaryota; kingdom Metazoa; phylum Arthropoda; class Insecta; order Lepidoptera; family Tortricidae; genus Choristoneura; species Choristoneura fumiferana. Next base: position 1,364,185 of record NC_133496.1, on the reverse strand, counting down.
CAGACATTTATTGTCCCTCAGAATTTCAGGTACTTAATTCAATATGAACAGAGACATTTGACATTTCGGAGACCTCTCGCTACACTACCGCCTCTAGTGACGAATTCATACGCGATAGCCCACATTGCGATCGCTACCACAATCAATGAAAATACTAATTAGTAGCATTGCTCGCATACAAACTACAAACATTGCTCGTAGAATAAAAGCGTATAAAAATCATAATGGAAAGAGTTAAAAGCTTTATACATTCGTTAAAAGCGTTCGAATGAACTGTTCATTTGCAACTTGAAATGCAGTGAAAGTTTTGAGCACTGAAATGTTTTTATTATTAGACAACTAATTTGGTCCATAAAATGCTTTGCTACCCCCGACTTTAGATATAGTAATTGTTTCTTACCTTACTTTGATGGTTTTTGCTTGTTTATCGTTCAACGCATCTAATATAAAAGTGAACCGCCAGAACGGGACAAAAAAACGAGACAGAGCAGGATGGCGCTCTATAACACCATTTTGACACGTTTCTCCCAAACAATGAATTATTTCTCTGGAATTTTAAAGCAATTCGATTCTTTGACCTTGGGAATCGCGAAAAACTTGAGAAGATATGATATTGGGTGTGTACATTTTGTATATTAAGCAAAATAAAATCACAAGTTCGAATTTCGAGCCAAAAACGAGCGATCTATTATATCTATGCCAGTGTTGCCATTCAGGGAAAAATAAATCTATTCATTATCCTACATTGGAGTCTGTAAAGCTCTTTACTCATTCATTGCCGTATTGTCAAGAAATTTGGTATGTAGATAGCTGGATGTCTGAAATAACACATATGGATGTCTGAAATAACACATAGGCTACTTTTATTCCAATATTCCCACGGGATAGTTGTTCTTAACACAACACCTCAATGGATATTCATCATCCCAGCCTATATACGCCCCACTGCAGGGCACAGGCCTCCCCCCAGAATGAGAGGGCTTGGGCCATAGTTCCCACGCGGGCCCAGTGCGGATTGGGAACTTCACACACACCATTGAATTGCTTCGCAGGTTTGTGCAGGTTTCCTCACGATGTTTTCCTTCACCGCAAAGCTCGTGGTAAATTTCAAATGTAACTCCGCACATGAATTTCGAATAACTCAGAGGTGCGGGCCCGGGTTTGAACCCACGACCCTCTGCATCTGAATGGATATTACGATATAATTTTTGGGATTTCCCACAGTATTTTGTAAAATCCCGGAATTTCAATTGTAACTACCAGGTCGAATAGTTTACGCGTGCGAAGCCGCGGGTGAACTCTAGTCAATGATTAAAGGTGAAAAACTTAACTAAATGGCCTGTTCGAGTATGTGCTTAGGGGTGTCAATAAATAGACGTTCCATATTCGAAAAATGACGAAAATCCTATATCAATTCTGTGCACTACTTTATACGCGCCTTAGAGCAGCCTGTAAAAATAGGATATTGTCAGGAAAAAAAATATTAAAATGGTTTTAAAGCATTTTTTCAGTCCGTTTACATGATGTCTTAGGGGTTCAGGTATATAAAAAAAATTGGACCACCGGACCTCCTGGCAACATTCAGAATCATAATTTGCAAGCTTTTCTGAGTTCAAAACTATTTACAGAATGCGGTCCTCACATTTTGCATACACAACTCCCTCCAGAACCCGCTCTACCTAGCCAAATTGTAAGCAAGGCACAGGAAAAAACGAAAGCAAACCAAAAATTTAGATTTTTTTATAAGCGGCCAGTTGAGTGTTGAAGAGGGTTTGCCATGTAATGGTGCTCCCAAATTGGCTGTTATAAATGTTATATAACGTTATGAAACACGATAACATTGTCTAACACTTTATAACTTTTGTTAATACTTGTTAGATGTTTATGTTTTAGGCAGTTGTCTCACCGCCGGCGAGGAAACGATTGGCTATCGACTATTTTCACGCTCAAGAAACGAACAAAAGATATAAGAACCTGTGTGAGTAAAAAAGACACATATATTAATAGTTGATCGCTGGTGGTTCACACTACCGGCGAGAACTCGCTCTTACATCATTTGTCGCAGCGACAAGAGCTAAGACTCGCTGAGCTATAAAACTAGCTCAGCGATACTCGCTCAGCGCTGTTAGCTTGGCGGCCGCCCGGCTCGAGCGAGTAGAGCGAGTAATCGCCCGTCGTGCTCGAACACTCGCTTTTCACTGCTCGCCCACTCGTTTCTAGTTACTCGCTCTGCTCGCTTCTCGCTCATCGTCGGCGGTGGGACAAGTGCCTTACACGCTCCCACATTGGCATAAAAATGTGATATAACACCACAGAACAAATCAAAGGTTTTAATTTGTTGTATAACTTGTATAACATTTTTAAAGTTATAAAACATGATAGCCATGTATAACGTTTGTTACAATTTGTTAAACAATGTTATAAAACAAATGTTTTATAAAGTTATACTCCATTTTATAACATAGTGTGAGAGCACCATTAAAGCCAATAATTACATCCTGAACGCTAGCGGCATATTAGATGATATTTGATGTATTATCAAGACAGGTAATATTTAAATTTATGTACATTCTTGGTGCTAATTGTACCAATTTAGGTAAAGATAAAGAATGATGGGCAAAATGTATGGTACCCAGCCCATTCACCAATAAAATTAGAACGGTTATGACAACTAGACTGTGAACGCTGGTAGAAAAACGAATACGATAAACGGAAAATAGCATTGCAACGCATGCGGGGCACAACTAGTGTAGAAATACACGTTGTGTGTGTGTGTGTGTGTATATATATTTCAAGGCTATAACTCTCTTCTCCGGGGTTTTTGAAGTTTGTCCCCGTATTAGAAAATGAAGCTTATGTAACTAGCTTTCACGTGGTTAAACATCAGATTTGTATTCGTTATATGGGGCAATTTGCCCGTCATTCTTATAAAGCCTCAATGTTAAGTACCTACGTTAAAGTAGTAAATATAGTATTCGCGTACAGAAAGCGTTCTATTTTCGGCGCAGTGTTCCACCCACGCCGACGTATTTATTCAGCTCGTATTAAGCATGGTTCCGACGAGAATTAGTGGGATCCTTGGTTCAAGGACCATGCATGTGAAATGGTTGTTATATGCATTATTAATACATCCTGTGTAAAATGCCTGTCATTGAATTACTACTAACCTATATTTTATTTCATAATGCGGACGTAAATTTGTCAGTAGTCGAAACGTAATCAGTAAATAAAAATCATCTCACTCTAGCACCACCTACTGGGAGCCGCTCTGGATGAATACTCCAACAGCTACACGTAATTAAGAATTTGACACCTGACCAATCACAAATTAGTAAAAATAAAATTTCAGTTTTAAATATTCGCAAGAAGACCGCACACAGGGAGAGCGGACTATAAGCGGGTTTTTGAAATTAGAAGCGTGAAGCTTTTTTAGATTTTGACTGAAATATTATAATTTATAATAAATAGTGCTTATCTCAGCCGTTTTGTAAAATCAACTCCTAAAGAGGTAAAATAGTGGTCAAAGTGTTAGAAAGGATTTCGTTTGTTTCGAAGTTACTGGGCTAAAAAGTATTACATACCCAGAGCATTATAATTACTAAATATATTGCCGAATGAAAGAGATGAAGAAGATTTATCACAAATTTAAATTCTGCGCGGGCAAAATCGCGGGCAATAGCTAGTTATATTAATTATGATATGACCATATTATGACAGTGCGGAGTGTTAGAAGTAATAATAGTTAACGTCCAGTTGACTAGCAAAAACATCATCTGTTTGGACGAAATTCGGTATTACTTTTTAGTGTACAAAACTTTGTTGTTAAAAGTTTTATAATTATCAACTTATAACTGTGAATTTTAGTCACGTTCCTTTTAAAACGGTATAAAACTACATGATGTTTTTAATTTAACTTTCTGTTAAAAACGTACCGACTGGGGTGTCATTGTGAAACAGTCATTTGAAAAAGTACTTAATTTCCGTGTCAAATGATAAAGACAATATAAAATATAATAGGTATCTTCTAGCTAGTTTTTTTAATTAAAATTATTTATATTAAATTTGCAAATATCCTAAAGGCCTTACCGAAAACTTGAAAATATCGGTCTACCTTGTTAAGTAGTGACTCTGTTCTGCTAATTGTAAAAGATTTAAATTTAACTACCATCAAGATATTAGCTTAAAACACAGAAATATTTAAAACAATTTACATCTTTAAAAAAACACTAAGCTAGAGTTTCCTGGCTCCCTGACAAATAGTTAATATAAAAAAGTTGCTGTCCCTTTTTTCAGGAATTCATGGAGATTATAAGGCTGAGATGAATATAAAGTACATAGGCTACTTACCTTGGAGCAGTAAAAAATAAGCTTCTAAGTCAATGCAATCAAAAAATACAGTCATTAAAGAAGGAAGGCCAAAACAACGACAATTTTTTTTTAAGAATTATTCTAAATTTTAAACATTTTACTCACCTATCAAAACACTCGCCACCGAAACCAAAAGCTGCTTACCTGAAAACAAAAGAAAAAGTTAAAATATCTTCAATAAAACTTTCACAATGATAACAATTCTGACTTCAATCTCCCGTCAAACTTAACGCCACGGCGTAGCGGTGCTACGAAAACGTCGGGTCTACGAAAATGTAGCCGCATAGCAAACTGCTGACAGCGAAAACTTGGGAGCAAATATGAAAGGATTTACTTCAAAACTTGCTTTGAGAACGGTTCCTTATGTTGAGTTTAAGTTGAAGTGTGTCAGTTCAAATTATTTAACCGGCTTTTCTAACATGGCACACGTGATATTGAGAAAAAAATGTTTTCAACATCATCCTCGTCATCAGCCAGAAGACGTACTACTGCTAAACAAAGACCTCTCCCTTAGAACGCCACAATAAACAACAACTCGCCACTTGCATTCACTGTTTTCCCGCAACTCTCACGATGGTGGACACCTGGTGGGAGGCCTGCCAACGCTTCGTCTTCCGTGGTCGCCACTCGAAGACTTTTCTCCCCCAACGATTATCCGTTCTTCAAGCCATGTGGCCTGCCAATGGGCAATGCCATTGCAAATGTATTTTACGAATGCATAATGCAGTGCTTGGTAATAAATGTCACAGCATATTACGAACGAGATGGACGGATGAGCCTCAGGTTCTGGTGGATGCAGGCTGCTTCCAACCGAAGAAACTGGAGGTCTATGGGGGAGGCCTATGTCCAACACACCGGCTGACATGATGATGATAACCCAGGACACTATAATACAACTATAATTCCATAGACAATATAGAGTTAATAATGAAGTTAAATAAAAATCCAACTATCTGTTCATGTATGGTTCATGGTTTAACTGTTTCGAAAATGGTTAAACTGGTCGAGTGTTGCCATTATTTCCGGTTGCGAACTTCCTTCCGCTGTCGTTCGTGTCGTCATAGTGTGTTGTATGTTTTTATATGTTTTAGTTTTTAAATGGGTCCCCTGAAAAACAGCTTTGCGGCTTGCCGTAACATTATGCTGAGTGGGATCCACTTTATACTATTCGATGTTATTTTTTTCCATCTAATGTATTTTTATGTGTATCGAATATGTGTAAATAAATGTTTCCCTCTCTCTCTATTGTGTTTGACGACCGTATGGCCAAGTGGTTAGAGAACCTGACTACGAAGCTTGAGGTCCCGGGTTCAATTCCCGGCCAGTTTTTTCTCGGGTCTTGGATGTTTGATATGTATTTAAGTATGTAATTATCTATATTAGTATGTTTATCCGCTGCCTAGTATCCATAGTACAAGCTTTGCTTAGTTTGGGACTAGGTCAATTGGTGTCAAGTGTCCCATGATATTTATTTATTTACTAGAGTTTACCCGCGGTTTCGCACGCGTAAACTATTCGATCTGGTACAAATAAAATTCCGGGATTTTATAATATTCCTCTGGGAATTCACAAAATGTATATCATTGGTTTTCATTGAGGTTATCTTAAAAGCATCTGTATAACATTTCAATGGAATATCGGGATAAAAAGTAGCCTATGTGTTATTCCTGACGTCCAGCTACCTACATACCAAATTTCATGACTCCAAGCCCAGCTCTTACTCTAAATTCCGTGGGAATATCAGAATAAAAAGTAACCTATGTTTTATTCCAGACGTCCAGCTATCTACATATAAAATTTCATCCAAATCCATCCAGCCGTTTCAGCGTAAAGGAGTAACAAACATACTCACAAACTTTCGCATTTATAATATAACTAGGATTTTATTTGTGTGTTATTTCCTCATTAGATTACACTCCAAAAAGTAATATTGTTCACTTAATTTGAATACAACATGCAGGGATTGAACCTGAACCCGCTACCCACAAAGCAAGCCAACCGAACAAAACTACGAGTACGTAATATCCGGCTCCGCAAGTTGTTCGTCAGTTCGTACGTGCGAACAACTAAACTAATTAGTGTAAGCCGTGTACAGTCGACTGCGTTGCTATAGGAGCGTACAGTTGGTCGAAGATAGTTTGAAAAGGTGTCTCATGGGAACGTGTTCTATGTTTTGCATTGTCTGTTACTGATTAACTAACAAACAATCTTCATCATCATCATTAGCATCTTGGCTTATACGTCCCACTGCAGGGCACAGGCTTCTTCTCAGAATGAGCATTAAACACAACATTAAATTTCTTCGCCGATGTGTGTAGGTTCCTCACAATTTCCTTCTCCGTGCCTAAAAAAACGCGTGCTAAATTTCAAATGTTATTTTGCACAGCAAAACTCAGAGATACGAGCCCGGATTCGAACTCACGATCGTCTCCTTGAGAGGCAATAGGTCAAACCACTAGGCCACTATGAATTCAACAAAATAAACAAAATTTTAGATACGGAGGCGAACTTATCCTATTAAGGCCACACCGCTGCTTAAAATACGGAGAAGGCACGGAATCGCAGTAACGTGCCGTAAGCGTCACGATTTTATCCCATGCCCTCCACACCGCTGCTTGAAATACGCAAACGGTGCAAAATCGCAGTGACGTGCCGTAAACGTCACGACTTTTGTTGGAGAGCATGCCGTAAAGTCCTGACGTTTACGGTACGTCACTGCGATTCCGTACCGTTTGCGTATTTTAAGCAGCGGTGTGGAGAGCATGCAATAAAATCGTGACGCTTACAGCACGTCACTGCGATCCCGTGCCGTCTCCATATTTTGAGCAGCGGTGTGGCCGCTCTTTTATACTTCTCGTTGATATGAATAAAACCAAGAATATTGACATAGCAGAAACAAAGAAAATAATGCATCAGTTATCCGCAATAAAAGTAGTGATATTCAAACTATGTGACCCCAAAAGTAATTAAACTTAAAGGTAGGGGTTGTGACGTAATTAATCAGCCTTTAATCAAACCCTTGCGGAATTCAATTAGTGTAATATGAAGTTCAATCAACGTGTGGTGACAAGACACTGTCACCCAAAACAACATGGCATCGCAGTTACTAACATGAATATACAGTCTAAACTAATTACGATTTAATTAGATTAAATGTGGTCCACATTTGTATGTATAAAGTTATAGCGTATTGGATTGACTAGACTTAAAAGGGTTATTTTACAATGTAAACTTTCATACTACCACCGCTTTCGGAAAGACCATCATTGTTAAGAATGCACCGCAAGAAACTTGATAGAAAGTCACTTTTTAAAAAACAAAATTATAATAATTACAATTCTCGTCACTAAACAAAACTAGGAGAACAAGGTGAATTACAAATATACGGGGTGGGGCCTTAGACGGGAAAAGTATTTAAATCATAGATCGTACTCGTCCAACGGAACGATTTCAGTTCAGCGACTTTTAGTTATAATAATACGTATACCCAATAGGTGGGCTAAAATAGCCACAGACTGGATACCACAAAATGGACTTCGGCGGCGTGGCAGACCCAGGCGTCGATGGCGGGACGATCAGACGCCTTTCTTCGCAGCTGGTCAGAGATCGCCCAAGAAAGGGTAGAGTGGAGGACATGGGGGGAGGCCTTTGCCCAGCAGTGGGACACATCTACAGGCTTCTAAATAATAATAATAATAATAATACGTATTCGGATTTTTCCTTTTTCATACCCATACAAGTTAAAATATGTAGTATTATTTTTCATATTGAAAACTGACATACAAACCTTCGCATCCCACTATATAATATTATAAATGAGAAAGTTTGTAGTCTGTTTGTTTGTTTGTTGGCTTGTTACTTCATCACGTCTAAACCATTGAACCGATTTAGATGAAAATCGGTTTACACATAGTTTGAGTCCCGGGCAAGGACATAGGATAGTTTTTATCCCGAAAGACTGCATAGTTCCCGCGGGATAGCAATATACGAGTTTTACGCGGACGGAGGCGCGGGTAACAGGCTAGTTTAGGCAAAGGTAATATTAGTGGGAACGTATTTCCGTGTTCTATTGAAATCTTATTTTTATGTAATCTTATTTTGGACCCATACTTATCGTTCCACTGAATAGAGAGGCAGTGATTTTCTCCCACGGAAATAGAGACAGTAGAATAAACATAATAGAGGCTTAATTAGCGGAGCCTCCGTAATTACCCACCCTTGATTAACTACACAAAAACATTATTAATAGAACCCACGAGCATCAATGCTTGCAAAAGAGAAGAGTACTGGAACTGATATTTTTACTTGGTATTTTTGTTACAATTTGTAATGATTGAAGTACCAAGTATTTATGTCAAAATGTTGAAACAAGTCCTTAGTATTTCTAAGTGTTCTTGTTGTATCAGTAACGTCATAAATTCTACAGATCATAGATATAATTTGGCACATAATATAATTCCATAAAATTCATACTAGTACTTATATAAAAAGCTCAGGCAAAGTAAGCGCACGGATTTGATAATAATTAATATTATGGAACTTACACAAGTCATTATATTATTATTGCGTTACTATTACTACTACATTACAAGAGTCAAGAGCTGTCCCTTGAAGCAATGAAAAAATCAAACTTCTAAGCCAACGCAATCAAAAGATACAGCCGTTTATGATGCTAATTTTCGACACTCGCAAGGGAATCAAAACCTACAGGGTACTTCCCGTGAACTCAGAATCTTGAAATTTGGTACGAAGCAACATCTTATAGCACAGATAAAGGGAAAATTGTGAAAAGCGTAAATTTTCAGTTACATCATATAATAAAAATATTTTAATCATTTGTACGGAACCCTCGGTGCGCGAGTCCGACTCGCACTTGGCTGGTTTTTATTTTTAAATCTACATTACGCACAGTCAGGAAGCTACAACCTACAGCGAGTATGACATAATAGTAACCGAAGCAACTGGAGGTCTATGGGGGAGGCCTATGCCCAACAGGGGATTTCATACGGATAATTATTGTGATGATTATTAATTACTGATTTATTAACCAATAAAAATAGTTCATAGCAATGCGCTGTAAATTTAAAAACATAAAAAAAATATTAAGTAATAGTAGGTATACACACAAACATCACGCCTGTATTCCCAAATGGGGTAGGCAGAGCACACGAAACGTTACCATTTCAGAGCCACTTTAGCAATTTTAGGTTTAAAGTTTGACAAAAACGGTACAATAGTGACAGGTTGCTAGCTTGTCGCGTACGGTATACCTTAACCTATATCCTTAGTCGCCTCTTACGACATCCACGGAAGAAATGGAGAGGTGTAATTTTAACCCGACACCACACGGGAAATAGGTATAAGTATACTTAATCCAGATTCTTAATTCAATTCAAAACAAAGAAATATTAAATATAAACATGGCATCAAGCTCAACTTCAAACCAAGACCCTACAACCACAATACAACCAGGACCAATCAATATATCATATTGTACCAATGTCAATGTCAAATACTTAATTGTAATTAAATAGAATAATAGACTTATTTAGGGATGATGATGAAAAATTGAGTGATCCTATGAATCAATAAAAAAATATCGTCTACCATATTAATAATCGTAACTGTGAGCAAACATGAAAAATCTCTTAGCCGGATGAAAGCACAATAGTCATAGCAGTAGCAGTAGAAAGAGAGCGATAAAGTTTTAGTGGCACTCCGCGCTGCTCATAACACGTTAAGAATCGGCGAAGTGAAGTGGTTCGCTATAAGAGTTCTGGGCACTGGAAATTGATTTAAGTTCTGTAGCACGAACCACATGAGACGAGACGCCATAAGCTTCATCCCAGCCTAAATATATTCCACTGTTGAGCACAAGCCTCCTCGATATAAATAAATATCTAATAATATGGAACCGGCTTTCTGGGACAGCTTTCCCGGAGTGATAAGAGATCTTTAAAAATAGAGTCTATCAGTCTCTCAAAGGGCCGGCAACGCACCAGTCATGCTCCTCTACCTACGTGAGTAGAAGAACTTAACCGTAAAGCTGATGATACATTTTGAGTGTATTATTTGTGCATGAATTTTGAAAAAATCAGGTGTGCGAGTCCGTGTTTGAACCCATGATCCTCTGCTTGCGAGGCCACAGGTCAAACCAGTAACCACAGCTTTATCTGCCTTCTAGCGAACACTTTTGCGTGGCTCCGGTACCCAACTTTATTACCAGCAAACATACATATTCCACAAAGCGTTCACATACACACATCACGCCTGTATTCCCAAATGGGTTAGGCAGAGCATACGAAACGTTACTGCTTCAGAGCCACTTTTAGCAATTTTAGGTTTTAAGTTTGACAAAAACGGTACAATAGTGACAGGTTGCTAGCCTTGTCGCCTACAGTGTACCTTAACCTATATCCTTAATCGCTTCTTACGATATCCACGGAAGAAATGGAGAGGTGATATTCTAACCCGACACCACACGGGTACAAAGCGTTCGTACTGATTTTTAAATCATAAACTGTTACTGTACTCTCAATCAATCATCATCATCTCATCATGTCAGCCGAAAGACGTCCACTGCTGGACATAGGCCACCCCCAAGGCTCTCCACTCATACCGGTCTTGTGCTTTCCGCATCCACCGCGATCCCGCGATCTCAACCAGGTCGTCGCTCCATCTTGTTGGAGGCCGACCGACAGCTCGTCTCCCGGTCCGCGGACGCCATTCGAGAACCTTCTGACCCCATCGGCCATCAGTCCTGCGAGCAATGTGCCCGCCACTGCCACTTCAATCAATGTATAACATTAACTAGAGCTAAATGCTGCCCGTTGCTTGGCTTTACGAAGATTTCGTTTATCGCTATCCTGCGGGAACTTCTTAATTATTCGGGATAAAAACAATACTTTATCAATGAACTAAAAGATTTTTTTCTCACCCGCGACCTTTTAAATAAGATAGCTAAACTTATGCAAAATATGCGTGTTCATGTAGTTCCTCCACCTCCACACTGTAAGAACACACACAAATCATACAAACACATCTATCACCAACACCACACTAAACTGATGCGTTTCGAACTCAACCAGAGCTCATCTTAACCTATCTTAAGGACGCAGGTGAGCAAAGCACTTCTTTTAGTTCATTGATATGGACCTCCGCAAAGTAACGACTGATTCAATCAATAATTTACAATCCTTTATCCTTTCCATGGTCTTAAGGTATGTATCTTCATACCAAATTTCACAGTGATCAGGTTGAGTTTAAGCATGAACACGTAACAAACAATACAATAACTATTAATCTACACCACGATATAGTAAACAACAGTAAATACTAAAACAAAGGAAATGAAAAACAAACTCAGGCCCGGCACAGACGGTAAAACGCAACTACCAAGAAACTGCAACTACGTCTGTTCTGGGCCTAATCACAATTTTTTGTGTTAATTGTGCAAACTGAGTACCTATATATTTTGAACAATATAGGACCCTTCCATCAATCTATGATAAACAAAGGCAGTAAGTATCATAAACAGGGGTCGGACAAAAAGTGCCGATGACGTCAAACCACTTATAGGATGATTTCAAACAGTATTTTTTGATTTTCACAAACAATTATCACATCATTTATCAACCTTTTTATTACACGATATGAAATTTATTTTATTCACTGAATTCCATTGATTTATTTACGATTATTTTGTTACTTCATTAATGCTACTTTGTTAGTACATGTCACACGGAAGTTTAAATAAAAACACATTACCTTGTGTCCAAGATTACGTCATTTTTACGTCATCCGCACTTTTTGTCCGACCCCTGATCATAAATAATTGATAGATCTGTCAGTGATATCAAGAACTTTATAGGAGTTGTGAACTAGGTTCTAACGTCTAAAACTGGGTTAACTACCTATCACCGAAGAGTGACAACATGTATACATTTTTCAATCAACATTTCGCTAAATTTTTAACCTCATACCAATTTGCAACCTTCGCAGAAGTATCAAAAACTCGATTTTCCTCGAAAATCCTGCTGCAAAAACATTATCGAACGGCGACAATCCTTTTAGCGGACGACGTCATGCCCCCCGGGGTGTTGTAACCACACTTTGTGTTGGTGATGGACGTTGGAAAAAACATCGATGTTTCTTCGAACCAGAAAGTGTAATGGTAACGATATATATTTTTTATTATTTATTGAAATTATACTGATAAAGCGTAATGTGGGGCATTAAGAGAGAAGTGAGTAATAGGTATGCATTGATTTTGAGTAAATGTATACAGCATTTTTTTATATACTACCTACTACAAACTGGAAGAGTATGTGTGCGGTGCAGTTCACACTATAATATATCAAAAATATCAATGTTTTTTTCATCTACTGCTTCACATGATGGCATTATTGTTATAATTATGGTAGAAAAATAAATCGATGTTTTCCATACATCCTTTTTTATTACATTTAAAAATGGTATACAGGATGTTAATCAAATAACTGAGTTAGTTTGTTCAGAATCCTGAGTAGAATATATTGCATTATACTTAAAGCAGGTTGTTTTTAACACTATCATTAAGGAGATGTTCACGAAATATACATGAACTATCGACATTTTATATCGAGTAATTTAAATACATCGATGTATGCCTATATTGTCCACCACTACATTGTATCCACAAATTGCGCCACAATGTTGAAAAAACCGCTTTCGGGAACTTGGCGAGTGATAAGTTTAGACGTAAATGTGAATGTGTTTTTTGATGGCTCTTTTCGCTGGCGGTTACAACAACTCTATGCGTAAGGGAGGTTTTAGCAGCGCTATGTGGATACAGGATTGTTATTGTAGATTAGATAGTGTTGTTTAATGTTAGCTTTGTGGAAGGTGTAATAAAATTAATTAATTAATTAATGATAGAGTGTTTACTTTTTTATTTCTATTATTTGTTATCTTGACATGAATAACGGATTAATTCAATTAGAATTAATTAATGAAACGTTTATTTCAGGCTTTACTTCCACATACATCATGTTAGTTACAGTCTTATGTTAGTTATTTATTTGTGATAGAATTACATTATTAAAAATCAAGTCAAAATTTAATTCAGGAGACCCACTTGCTCGTTTGCCATCCAGTCGAATAAAAAAAAAAAAAAAAAAACATTATATGATTTAAAGATTGCAGTCCGATTAGTTAATCAAAGCAACAGGAAATCAAAAGTTCACGTGGTCCAATCAGTAGGACGAAGCGGAATTACAATTTATGGTAGTCCGATTAATAGAACCAACCGGAAAAAAAGTTCATGTAGTCCGATCGGTAGGAAAAAGAAAGTAGGACCACGTGGCCAGAGGAAAAATGGCACGGTTGTTTTAATGCAATGCTGTTGAAAACCAGGGTATACATAGGTTACTAAGTTAAGGTATACCGTAGGCGAGAGGCTAGCAACCTGTCACTATTGTACCGTTTTTGTCAAACTTAAAACCTAAAATTGCTAAAGTGGCTCCGAAGCGGCAACGTTTCGTGTGCTCTGCCTACCCCATTTGGGAATACTGGCGTGATGTTTGTGTGTGTGTTTCCCACGGATATACGAAAATCCCGAAAATTTCAATTTAGCAGCTGGATTAAATGTTTGTGATGCCGCAGGTATAGTCCAGTTGTCAATAAAAAGACCAAACACAGATTGTGTCCCGGCGAGTAGTTGCAAACGGGTTTAACTAGTTTACGCGTTCCCGCCCCCCGAGACCCGCAGTTAAACCCTCAAACAGACCCGTAAACTTTAGCTCCACGCCGGGAATCCAAAACCTACAATATTAAAAAACAACCGATATAACAAGTGTAGGTGTTTTTAAATTAATCCGGAATATTTTAAGGCTCATGGAGAGGCTAAGAGTCAAGCGACGAACGATTAAAAGAGTATGAAACTACCGTGAGACTTGCTCATCCCACTACAGTGCTTTGATTCTAGCATGGTGCGGGTGACAGCTGTCAATATCACAGACTAGAGAGTGAAAGTGTCGAACCTTGAGTCGATACAACTAATAATTTAAAATCTTTTTTATAGTTGGACCTGTATTGTTCTGGAAATAAAGTCATATACATAAAAAAAAATTAAGATCTTAATCATAATATTAATGTCACCATTAATCCGATTATTACGCTAATTTTGATGAGAATATCAGTGAAATTCTAGGTTGGAATATTATTTGCAATTTAAGTAACGGAGTTTACACGAATGTTCGTTACTTACCAATTTTCAGGTGGTAGGACCTTGTGCAAGGTCCATCCGGATTGCTACCACCATCTTGCTCGCTAATCCATCCGTGAAGCAGCAGTGCTTGCACTGTTGTGTTTTGGCGTGGAGAGTAAGACAGCCAGTGAAATTACTGGCACTTGAGGTATCCCATCTTAGGCCTCTAGGTTGGCAACGCATCTGCAACACCAGTTTATGGGCGGTGGTGATCTCTTACCATCAGGAAACCCACTTGCTCGTTTGCCATCCAGTCGAATACAAAAAAAAAAATTAAAAAGTACCGATATAACTCAAGATCCATTAGGTCTCATCACTAAATGGGTCTCTGGCATTACATACCTAATTTATTTGCATATTACGTTTCTTCACTTAATTGTGCTTTGAATTTTATTGATTGATTTTGAAAATCTGATAAGTTACATTTATTTCGTATAATTATATTTGTTTCGTATAGTTCTTTACGCCAGTCATATTCAGGCTACAACTGAAATATACTTCCATATTTAGACCGCAGCACTTTTTTTGAGTAAAAGGAAACGGCGCATCAAGGTGTCACCCACCATGCTAGAATGAAAGCACTGTTATTCCCACTAATACTTAATATTATAAATGCGAAAGTTTGTATGTCTTATTGTTTGTTACTTCATGACGTCTAAACCACTGAACTGATTTAGATGAAATTCGGTATAAGTACAGATAGTTAGAGTCCCGGAGCCTTCTCCGGCACTCAAACATATAGGAGTTTTTATCCCGAACTATTGCATAGTTTCCGCGGGATAGCGAAAAACGAATTATGCACGGACGGAGTCGCGGGCAACGGCTAACGGCGGGTCGAAGGAAAGGTCGAGCACACAGACCTTACTACTTGACAAATGGCAATGACAGTCGATTCAAAATCCCATCCCACTAGTACTGTCGACCCCAACTTTACGACCCGTACGATTGCCAGCCCCCGTAATTGTCCCAGTTCCGACTTCCAGCTAATTCCGCCTCTAATTTACGAATAATTAATGCCTTTATCGCCTAAATTTTGGATTACGTTTTATTTCAGGATAACGTGTGTAATTCTATGAGTGAACTAGCCTGTTACCCCCGACTCTGTCCGCGTAGAGTACGGTTTTCGCTATTCCGCTGGAGCTATGAAATTTTACGGAATAAAAACTATCCTTTGTCCTTCTACCGGATTCAAACTATCTGCATACCGAATTTCATCTAAATCGGTTCAGTGGTTTAGACGTGATGAAGTAACAAACAAACAAACAGACTTTAATATTAGTAGGAAGTAGGAAGGATGCGCGGGAAAGCACCAAGAGCTGGTAGACATTTTAGAGGTGTTTAGTTTAGAGCTGCATGGAAAATGGAAAAATACTTTATTTTATCTGAATACAAAACGATAGATCTGGATAGGAATACGATACATGAAACGACTGACGCCGGGATCATAACAGAGCTTTTTCTGAATTGGTGGTAAAAAAAATGTAAACGTTCAAAATTGCTTTGATGAGTTGAATAAAGATATCTTAGTTTTGATCGAATAACCTCTCGTATGCGATAACTAAAAAAGTACTGAATTCTTCTGTTAATAACCACAAATAGTACTGATAAAAAAAATAGCCTTAAATTTGACACTAATCCGTGTCTTAAGCATAGAGAGGCTACAGAGCTGTTAAAAAAAAATTGTGATCTTTCATTTCTTGCCAATGGACATAATATTAAATAGGTAAGTAGAAATACAAGATCAAAGCTACATGCATCAAAATGAAATTAATGAAATGAAATGTTTTTTATTAATGAAATGTTTATTATAATACCAGGATAATAAAATTACAATCAATTATTAAATACAGCGGATCCCAAACTAGGCGTAGCACCCAGAAAAGTAACATAACATCATGTTTGTGTTTAGGAAGTGTTATACAAGTTTTTATGTTGTCTCAAATATCAACTCAAAAATGTAAGCCAGCTCTTTGACTACATTATTTTAGAAACGCAAGAATGTTTGAGTATTACTTGCTTTAATGAGAGTGGAATTATCTCAGAACACAATCTTTTATGGTAAACGCGACGTTACGTCACGTTAACGCTGATGAAATATGCATGAAATGTTTTAGTTAACCGTAGTAAATAGAAGATTGTATAACAGGAGCATAAAACGAGCTGTTTTACCCGAGACGTTCATATAGCCACCCGAGCTGGTACGGTGAGGGTGGATAGACATGTTGAGGGGAAAATGGGTTTAATGCTAAAGTTTAACACTGTGCTTTTCACTTCGATGGCGAGGAAATGAAAATATAGCAACAGTAGAAACAATTGTTCACTTACTATGTACCTTTTGTTGTTCATGCATTACTATATAATTATATTTTTTCTGTAATTATTATTAAAAATATATTTTTGGAAACTTCTTTGTTTGTGGCTGTTTGCACCTAATTGCGTTGGTCTTAGACGAAGATTTTACTTTATGAACTAACTTGTTTCGTGTGAGTAGATAGTAAAGTAGATAACGGCAATATAAATACGCATAACATATTATACATAAATGTTGGCTGACTATCTATTACATCTTGGGATTCACGAATTGAGTTATGATGGAAAGACGAACTGACAGTTTGATGATATTAGGAGGATTTGACGACGAATGGCCAAGTGGTTAGAGAACCTGACTACGAAGCTTGAGGTCCCGGGTTCGATTCTCGGCCGGGGCAGATATTTGTATGAATAATACGAATATTGTATTGGATGTTTAATATGTTTTTAGCTTTGCTTAGATTGGGACAAGGTCAATTGGTGTCAAGTGTCCCATGATATTAGGAGGATTACATTTGTCACCCTCTGTGTCATCATCGGCCTGTAGCAGTCCACAGCTTGCTTGTCCTTGGCTTGATGCATCCAGCTTCTACCAGCAGCCTTTCGCAGATCGTCACTCCACGTGACCGGAGTGTCCTACACCACATTTGCCGAGACGCGGTCTCCATTCAAGAACTCGTTTACTCCACCAGTTGTCAGTTCTTCCACCAGCTCACTGCCACTTCAACATGCTAATTCTCTGAGCTATTTAGACGACTTTTGTTATGTCTGAGAAAATCTCGTTGTGGACTCTATCCTTCAAGGAAACTATGTTCGCAGTTTGCTCCGTAGCTCACTCTCTGTACAAACGAAACCTTGAAAATGCTAAAGCATAAACTTGGTCGATTACTACGCTACATTTTCCTAATCTGTATGTGTTTGTATACATTAAGCTCTTATACCTATATGTTTGTATGTTAATACAGATCGGCGCCTCGCCGGCGCGACGCCTGTATTAAGATGAAGCGGTCTAAGACGCAACTTAGAAACTTGTAGCGGGTTAGGAATTAGGTCAGTTTGAAATTAGAGTTAATACATTGAAGGGCGAGGATACTTTACTTAGTTCAAGGTATTATTAAAAGCATTTAAGGAAGGTACTAACCCCATAGATTTATGGCCGTTTCCTGGAAAAAATCGGTATTAATACTTAGCTTAATTCTTTAGTTTAACCGTTAATAAACATTAATTCGTTTTTAAAGAATATAAAAGTCTATCACGAATAATTATTGGAGTAGACACTTAACTTATATATTAAGAAGAGTTCTATATATCAGACCACATTTTTAGTTTTCATTCAATTTTTATGGAATAATCGAGAAAACTAACGAAAATGCAACGTTGCCAGCTCAGCAGGTATAAATGCTCTGTACTGTACTCGTACACACGCAACTGTTTAACCAACTTAATCACGGGTTCCGTGAAGACCGTCTAAGCTGCGAGTAACGAACCCCATTCAGTGCAATCGTCAACTTTAAAGCTTTGATGAGAGCTTTGAGCTTCAAAAATAACTGCGACCCAGTGAGCGGCGGAAGGAAGTAGGTCGTCTCGCGCCTTGAGTATTGGTAGAGACCTGAATAGGTATGCCGAGGTAATTAGTATATAAGATTTTACATGTATACAAGGTGACTTTGTAGACATGATTGGGATCCAGACACGCGGCAGCGTAACCAGCCAAGTTCAAAGAAAACTGGTGACGCAGCCGTGTATATTATTTACACGAACTATTTCGAACTATACTTGATCCCTTCACAACTCCAAACTTATTTAATATACTAACATATACGTGACATTTCGTATCAAAAACATAAACGTGAAAAAGAGTCAAGTTCAATATTAGAAATATATGTGTCATTGTTGACTTCGCCAAAGAAGAATTTTTATAATATAAAAGATCTCAATATCATCTATTGGGATATAATGTAAGTCCAAGATTTGCCTTGGCTGGATTTTATTTTCTATGTTATATTTATCTATGTTTACTCGTATCACTCTCAAATTGGTTTTGTAGGTAAAAATTAGCCAAGGGATCAACGCTCTACCCAAAAGTGTGTCGCGTGTATAACTCCTGGCTCGTTACTGTGATGATGGTGCCATTATGGTGAATTAGTTAAATGGTTGTTTCTTGCTTAAGGTTACTATCATAGGGACGTGTGTAATCCAGGTGTTTTGGTTATTTGGCAGACTTGGGAGATTTATTTATCGATGTATTTATGTCAATTTGGTAGAATTACAGCACTGTGCAACTGTGTCTACTCCAATAATTATTCGTGATAGACTTTTATATTCCTTAAAAACGAATGAATGTTTATGACCGGTTTTTAAAGGAAATAAAAGTGTATCACGAATAATTATTGGAGTAGAAACATTAACTTATATATTAAGAAGTGTTCTATCAGACAACGTTATTATTTTTCATTCAATTTTTATGCAATTATCGAGAAAAACTAACAAAAATGCAACGTTGCCAGCTCAGCAGGAATAAACGCTCCTAATTACTGATTTAGAAATTGAATGTTAAAAAAGTGATTCATGTGTAACGTCACTTCGTTTACAGTCTAATAATTTTATTTGAGCACTGATTTGAAGGCCCTTTGTACCACTGGGGTACCATAGGACGACAACAACAACAACAACTGATTTGGTGGATCCCTTAGGCCGCTTGTAGACAGTTCCACCGGACAACGGACCTTTTGTTGCGGTGTTGTATGGCTTCGTCGCCGGACAAGTGTCCGGTGCATGTACACACATCCATTGTAAGCAATACAACACCGCAACACCGGCAAAAAAACGGCCCGCTGTCCGGTCAAAATAACAGACGTCTACAAACGCACTTTAAAAATTGCTGGTGAATTACTTCCACTCGTTCCTCACTCATTGTGATACTGTGCGTGATTCAGCGCGATCCAATAAACGCGGTGTTGGATGCAGGTGACGTGACTGGTGTCACTGATGGAGTTGAACGAACAAAGTTGGGATGTCGGGCGTCGCAGGGGTTGGGGCGGCTGACGGCTGGTTGAAGGCGTTGTATCTATTATTATATTGTAAGAATCATTATCTCACTAATATTACGAACAGGTGAGAAAGATTGTAAGTTTGTTTGTATAGTATTGTATAACTTTTTATTGTACAGAAAATATAAGAAAATAACTGTTAACAAGAGAAAGAGGTGTACAAAGGCGAATTTAAATGCAAATGCTTAAATGTGTATTGAATCAGGCGTTACTTTGCGGAGGTCCATATAAAAGAACTACTTAAAACAATTATTTTTCCCACCCACGACCTTATGATAGGTTGATAGCTACGTTTATGCAAGATATGCGTGTATTGTATTATTTGTTTCCTGTACTGTATGTATAACAATCGGTGTAACTAATCAAGAGAGCACTGTAAATACGACCTTTACTTTAAAGCATCACACCCGTTACATCTAAAAGAACAATCCAACTGGTATCAGTATGGATGCATAAATTCTTCCAAATGGAATAACAAAATATATTCTGTCTCTCCAAATCTGTATACGTGCAGGCAACTTTTTTTCCTGCCATCAAAAACTAAGCCAAGCTAAACAAAACAAAACCCCGAGAACTTCGTCCAAATATCACGTTACTATACCGCAATATGCGCCAAACAAGCAGTGTGGGTTGCGAATTCGCTACAGTCTGAAATGGAGTTCTGTTATACGGACGTTGCTAGATTTTGAGGTAGCAACAATATTAAACACGCGACTTTCTCTGCAAAGAATTCGTTTATGCAACGGCGAGAACTATACAATAAGTTTCATTGGGTCGTAAGAATAAATAATAATAAAAAACTAGGCAAGTGCAAGTCGGACTCGTGCACGAAGGGTTCCGTTCCATTATCTATTACAACATTAGACATTAGCCAAAAAAATGGCAAAAAATCAAGTTTGTTGTATGAGAGCCCCCCTTAATATCATTTTATGTTAATTTCATCCCAGCCTATATCTGTCCCACTGCAAGGCACAGGCCTCCTCTCAGAATAAGAGGGCTTGGGCACTAGTTCCCACGCGGGCCCAGTGCGGATTGGGAACTTCACACGCACCATTGAATTTCTTCGCAGGTTTGTGCAGGAACTATTACGACTCAAGAGATAGAGCCCTGTGACAGACAGACGGACAGACACACAGACAGACAGCGGAGTCTCAGTAATAGGGTTCCGTTGCCACCCTGCGGGTACGGAACCCTAAAAATAAAAGCTTTTACTCACTGAGCAAAACGTAGTACATATCAATTTAAGTTATCAACTAGGTACGCATTAAAAAAACCCCAAGGGATAAAGGCTAAACAAATTTAAGACATTAGGCCGTATCATCATCATCCCAGCCTGTATACGTCCCACTGCTGGGCACAGGCCTCCTCTCAGAATAAGAGGACTTGAGCCGTAGTTCCCACGCGGGCCCACTGAGGATTGGGAACTTCACACATACCATTGAATTATTTCACATGTGTGTGTGTGCAGGTTTCCTCACGATGAAATCTTTTTAAAAAAATATACCTCGTTGAGTTTCTTGCCGGACTCTTCTCAATAGAGGTTTTTCCCAACCGGTGGTAGATTTTTTTTGTTGACATTCATAAGTGCTTGTTTTGGCCTAAATTGAATAAAGATATTTTGACTTTGACTTTGATGTTTTCCTTCACCATAAAGCTCGTGGTAAATTTCAAATGTAATTTCGCACATCAATTTCGAATAACTCAAAGGTGCAAGCCGGGGTTTGAACCCACGAACCTTTGCTTGCGAGCCTTGACTTGCTTAGGCCGTATAGGTAACTGAAAATTCAGGATTCTAGCTTTACCCACCACAATATTTCAGGAGGCAGGTGATAGGACCTTGTGCAAGGTCCGCCCAGATTGCTCGCTAATCCTGCCGTAAAGCAGCAGTGCTTGCACTGTTATGTTTCGGCGCGGAGAGTAAGACAGCCGGTGAAATTACTGGCACTTGAGGTATCCCATCTTAGGCATCTAGTTGGCAACGCATCTGCAATACCCCTGGTGTTGCAGATGTTTATGGGCGGTGGTGATCTCTTACCATCTGGAGACCCACTTGCTCGTTTGCCATCCAGTCGAATAAAAAAAAGAGGTTGAAAATTGCCCGAATGGCTTCGAGGTAAGTACGGTACGGTCGTGCTTTTGTTTTGCTCGACTTGGCGGGGGCACTGCCGTGCTCCCAGATTTTCCCGGATAAAACAAATCAATGTCCTCAAGGTCTCAAACTATCATTATACCAAATTTCATTTAAATCGGTAAAAATAAAGAGTTTCTTTATAAAAATCTTGCTTCATGCCAACCAAACTTTTCCCCATCACAACAGCATGATTCCCCGAAGGCGAACATGTTGTAGGGCATCGCCATCTTGGGCACAATAAAGGCCGTTAAAACCGTTTGAGTCGCAAAAGGTCCATTGGATCTACTTTATATGACACTAGCGTTTACCACGGCTTTACCGTGAAACTCACACATATTAAATGACCAGACGAGTAGACGACCAGATGGCCTAGTGGTTAGAGAACCTGACTACGAAGCTTGAGGTCCCGGGTTCGATTCCCGTGTCGGGGCAGATATTTGTATGAAAAATACGAATGTTTGTTCTCGGGTCTTGGGTGTTTAATATGTATTTAAGTATGTATCTATCTATATAATTATATTTATCCGTTGCTTAGTACCCATAACACAAGCTTTGCTAAGCTTACTTTGGGACTAGGTCATTTGGTGTGAATTGTCCCGTGATATTTATTTATTTTATTTATTTTTATTTATTTATATTGTAACGGATAACTCACGTCTTAAATCGAGTTTTGCTTGATATGTTTCCGCGGAAAGTGCGTGAAGCCATTGAGATTAGTCGTCATCCGAATTTTAAGCGAGTTGTGGTTGGTCGGTACCTCCGAGTTGGAAAACAGTATTAAATACTCGTGCTGCGTCATCGGTTGGTGTGAACGTGCCTTTGCGGAGCGATGTTGTTAGTGTTGTGTGCTACCTTACATTTGACAGTGACAATAAAAATGGTGATGAAAATGCGGGTAGTTGTGCGCTGGTGTTAGTTTCGTCGGGCAGTCGCGCGAGCAGAGCGGTGGCGCGTAGTGTGCGTGTTGCGGCTGCCGCCGAGTCGCGTGCTCCTGATAAGAAGGGCTACGAAATAGCCCGAAACATGTCGAGCTAAACTCGGTTTAAGACGCGAGTTATCCGTTACAATATCATTTAACATGAGTTAAACCGTTTGATTTTTGCAGTTTTCCAAATAATCGACGAGAGCATTAGTTATATTACTTAGTAACGTGTTCAAAACCCTATTATAGCACTTTGTTCAACTTAAAGAGAAATCATTTTGCTGACCATACGGAGATAGATAAAAAGAATCGCTCAGGAACCTCTTTCAGCCACTTTAGCAGCAGACAATTTTATGGGGGAATAAAATCGGTGCAAATCGCCGATCCAAGATTGCGGCTAAGTGGGTAATTACGGCAAAGTAGCTGGAAGTGTGGACGTTAATAACAATTTGACAGCTTTGACGAGTATTTAGCGTCCCGTATGCAAAGAATATCAGTCCTGAGAGCTTATTCTGGGTTAATTTTAGAGCAACCTTGGCTAGGCCACACAATAAAGCTAAGGTTGCAGCTGGGAGGGTAATTATGGCAGAGTAGCTGGGAAAATATCGACAATGTTAACATTTTGATAGGCTTGACGAGTATTTTTCATTCCGTATGCCAAAAATACTAGCCCTGGGACCTTATTACATTATTAAAAGAGATTAGATATTAAGAGGGTAATTACGGCAGAGTAGAGAAGACTTAGATTATTTTTCCGAGGAATTCGTGGGTCGACTATGAAAAAAACCTAAATACGTAAAGACAGTCAAAAGATAATAGTCCGTTGAAACTCATATACAAACTACGAGAATCAAAACCTATAGGGCATTGAAATTTGGCATGAAGTACGATCTCACAGCAAAAGTAAAATAAGCAATCTTAAGTTCAATGTTCCGCTGCTACGGAACACAAATTATTGTTTTACAATACAATACAATAGGTACAATACAATGAATCTTTATTGCACACCAACACGTAGCAAGCAGTACAGAAAACAGGTATACCTGTGTGTGTTAAAGTCTCTGTAGTCTTTTTGAGGTAAGCAATAGGCGGCCTTATCGCTTCAGAGCGATCTCTTCCAGGCAACCTTTACAATGGAACGGATGGAGAAGTAAGGAATACATTTTAGCAGGTGGTGAATTTACATTACATTACAGCAATATCAAGAATACATAACCATTTGCTTATAAACGTATTTAACACCTATAGCCGAGTTTAGACTTGCAAGAAAAATCGTGCAAGTTGCATTACATTGCGGCGCTCGATTGCCCACTACAAACTCGTTGGCTTTACGGCCTCGCAATGTAATGCAACTTGCACGATTTTTCTTGCAAGTCTAAACTCGGCTTATCACGTAACATTTTGCCGATTTTTCAAGTTAATTCTTAACACAGCGTAGCATAAGTAAAACTATACCCTATCTTTGCCGTGGCACTAACTGGATGTCTAAAACTGTAACTCGACCTACTAAAAAGATCGATCGCCCACAAATAACGACAACCCTGTGCCAAATTAATATTTTAGCGCCAGGGCTGTCACTGCGGGAATAAAAATAGACTCGTTAAAAATTAAAGCGGCCGGCTGAATGTGGCTGCTGATTTTGCCTCGTTTTTGCCGAGTAAATGTGTTTTTCAAATATGTCGGTTTTGATTTGGATGATGTTTTGAATATGTTAAGTTTTTTGTGTGCACTTGCTTTTTCCGGGTACTCTCGTGGAATAAAAGAAAATTGGCTAGTTCTTTGTAGAAATGTCGAAAAATTGTGTGAGGCATTTCAATGATTATACCTAGTAATTTAATCTGTGCTGCGTGTCCCAGATTCAAGTCAGGTCATGCAATCAAGAACGGTACTTTTTTGTAGATATAGATAGATTACTGTTATGAATAATACTGAATAGATATACTATTTATTATTAGAAAATGTATTGACCAGAGTCGGTACCATTATTGCTCGTTTGTGAATTTTATAACATTAAAAAATAAAACAGGGTACGAGTAGGTAGTCGGATTGAAAATTAGTTTGTCGATAGTTAATTAAACTCACCTGAAAGGTTCTTTGTCCAGCACAATACTCGTAATGGTTTTCCTAGTATTGTATAATCGTTTTTACCGTCATAATTCTCATTAAAGCTACAATTTATCCCAGAAAATACAATAGCCATCCGATACATCCGAACATAGCAAAATATTTTCTTACCAGATTCAGTACTAATACAAATATGTCAAATTATACATGTGTCTCACGTGTCTCGTGTGTTTTTGATGCATCAAAACTATATCACTTTCGTACATTTAAAAATATAATATAGAGAGTGACACAACACGAGCCAACACAACGTATTGCTTAATAAATATCCCCCCCCCCATTCAACCGATTCACTTTTGACAGGTCGGCGTCACGTCACGATACCACAGACCAATGCAAATACGTCTTCAGATCATTTACGTTTACTTAAGCTGAGTATTACAGACATGATGTAACAGTAACCCAACTTAAAGTTCACCCTTCCTTTCCTCGAATTAAAATGAATAAAACAACTCAACCAAGAAAAAACACAAAACAATCACGATAGGAACAAATGATCACCAACTGTGAACTCAGCTGAAACCGGCGCTTCGGGCAAAGTGATTGAAATTCGACGTAGATTGGAATCGGTTGAGACAGCCCTAGGCAAAGTTATCAGGGCTGTCGCAGTTGAGTTTAAACTTTGGCAATATAAGTGTCACAGTGTAACAGTTGCATTAAATCAGGGATGCATAGATAGCTGTAGATGTACGTGCGACCCGCCAGCGACAAATATAAAAAGCGAAAATGTAAAAAAAATATGATAATTTCAGTTGTTTTTATTTGCTCGGGAGGTGCTGTACTTTGGTGTCGGAAGGTAGATAACTTTTTAACCTAACCTAACCTGGTCGTCGGAAGGTACTTAACCTTTTAACCTAACCCAACCTTGTTGTCGGAAGGAGGTACTTAACCTTTTAACCTAATCTAACCAGCTTATAAAAGTTTAAACACCTGACTTTGTCATTTTAAAGCTTTATAAGGAACCCTAATATATCAAAAAAGGTTAAACTGATTTCAACATGGGATATTTGGAAATAATTCCGATCCGCATTGGCGATCCCTTCAAATAGCGAACCTATTGTGTTAAAAATAAAGTTGTGTTAAATACTTGTGATGTATAGATATCATTTAATAATATTGTATCTGTTTATAAAAAATATACCTCGTTGAGTTTCTTGCGGATTCTTCTCAACAGAGGTTTTTCGAACCGGTGGTAGATTATTTTGACATTCATAAGTGCTTGTTATAGCCTAAATTGAATAAAGATATTTTGACTTTGAATTTGATTTTGAATTAAAGATCTAAGAACTACCGCAAGAAAGCTCACTTTCACGTAAAAAAACACATCGAAATCGGTTATTCCGTTTGAGAGCTACTATACCACAGCCATACATATATTGCTGTCAGTGTTTTAAAAAGTGGTATTTATACAGCGTGTATTTTGATACAAACTCAAACTTTAGGGGTAGGTACTTAATGAAGGCCACTATGACAACATCACACTTTATTATGTTTTAGTAAAAATTTGGACTCATTATTTTCCTTATAAAATAAATTTACAATACTGCTTTGATTTTATTCAAACGCCGCACGTGTTGACGTGACAGCTGTCACAGAACGCTTCTCTGTCGTGTCAAATTATTGTACGCGTTACATTGCTGCTCGAAAGAAATTCAAAAAATAATTATGCTCTGGTACCTAGTTCATCATCCCAGCCTATATACGTCCCACTGCTGGGCACTGGCCTCCTCTCAGAACAAGAGAGCTTGGGCCATAGTTCCCACGCGGGCCCAGTGCGGATTGGGAACTTCGCACGCACCATTGAATCGCTTCGCAGGTTTGTGCAGGTTTCCTCACGATGTTTTCCTTCACCGCAAAGCTGGTGGTAAATGAATTTCGAAAAACTCAGAGGTGCGAGCCGGGGTTCGAACCCACGACCCTCTGCTTGAGAGGCGATAGGTCAAACCACTCGGCCACCACGGCTTGGTACCTAGTTAGTTTTTTTATTATTATTATTCTTATCCATGTCACGTCACGTCATGTCATGTCACGAATATTTTTTTTCTTGAAGATACAAACTGAAATATAGATGCACAGAAAAACAGAATAAGACCATCACTGGGAATCGAACCAGGTCCTGCGTAATCCGTACGCGTGCTATACCGCTACACCACTGATGGTAACGGTACGACACGAATTTCCTATGCACTCATATCTCAGCTTGTGTTCTTACTTAGTCACTTAAGCAGCGACGCTAGCGACATCTATGCCGTAGCCTCATCGAGAAACTTTTCGGCATTCATTGGAACTAACCGCTTTCTACCGGACAAGAGATATGTTACATAAGCAATCAAATTAAGATTGTTTTGGAAATCTTTTTGTATTTTTTATTTCAATTCAAATTTTTACTTTTACGGTCATACCCGTAAAACCGAAATTGAAAATACAAACTGAAATATAGATGCACAGAAAAACAGAAAAATAAGACCATCACTGGATCGAACCCAGGTCCTCGTAATCCGATAATCTCGGTTTTTTCTGTGCATCTATATTTCAGTTAGTAGTTAGACCGCTATAAATGTGAGTCCGTGTTATCTGTGTGTTGTCTGTGGCACGTAGCTCTAAACGGGTGGGCTGATGCGGTTTTTTCATTTGAAAGCAGGTTTCTAGCGATGGTTTTTTAGATATGTTTCATCAAACAACACACATTAAACACATTAAAGTGACCAAGTCGGGGTTTTCCAACTTTTGTCGGCAAGGTTAGGTTATCGATACTTGTGGTAATCTTCGGCTCAATTTCAGAACAGCTCCAAAACTTTCTAGTGAATAGCTCTTAGTTACCAGTGTTTGTATTAAACAGCAATCCCCGCAGATCGTACTACATTAGCGGAATAAGGGTCATTACCGAGCCGACTCTAACTGCCGTTATTTAGTGCTGGCCTGTGTTGCCCTGTTCGAATCTAAATTACGTGCTTCGGTTTTTTAGAAACAGTAATTACTATTATTGCATTATTGCAGGAATCTAAAACAAACAAAAGCAGTTCTAAATGTGACATTCATTAAGTTTTGTCATCGTATATAGTCAGTGGTGATGGTTGTCTGGAAGAGATCGCTTTAAGCGATAACACCGCCTATTGTCTACCCCGAATTTGTGTCAGTGTATTTTTTTGTACCGATTTATGGTGTGCAATAAAGAATTAATATTGGTATTGTGTTATAAATTATGGCGACCTACATTATGTTTAACCTATGGCCTCTTAGAGGATCGTTAGTTCAGATCCGGGCTGCAAATCTGAGAGTTTTAAACGCAATGTGTGAAATGACATTTAATTAATATTAAGGATTCATCCTTACTAATTATAAATGCTAAAATGACGTTGTTTCGTTTTCACGAGTTAACTACTAAACCAATGGCCATTGAACTTCGCATACATCATTATGATGTATACCAATATTGGTAGGTAGACCAAAATATATTATAGGATACATTTTACCTTAAAAAATGGATTATTCCAGAGGCGCGAAAACAAATGCTTCGCATTATGATTGGTTTTTGGGAGTCTTTTTGTATTTTTTATTTCAACTCCAAATTTGTTACTTTTACGGGTATCCCGTGAAACCATATTGAAAATACAAACTGAGACATGGATGCACAGAAAAACCCAGAAAAAGAGACCACGCTGCAGCGGTTGGTTCTGAAAGAGTGTGACGTCTCTCGATGAGAGCGGAACATAGATGTCGCTAGTGCTGCTACATAAGCAGCGTAGTAGAAATAAGCAATCTGAGATATGCATAGGAGAAATTCGTGTCTAGATTCCTGTCCAGCGGTGGTGTAGGGGTTATAGCACGGATTGCTGAGGACCTGGTTTCGATTCCCAGTGCTGGTCTCTTTTTCTGGTTTTTCTGTGCATCCATGTCTCAGTTCGTATTTTCGAAATGCTTCGCAGATTAAGTCGCGGGCAGCAGCTATTTTTCCAGTAAAAAATACTAGGCTTTAATCTGGCAACACTCATGTTTCAACGATGCTAGTAATAGTCAGGGAGTTTACCAGCGCTTACGTGCGGTATTTATGGTTTTCCAATTGCTGAAATGACGCTATGGTTACTAAAGGGGTTGCGTCTTTAACTACCACGTTTACAAGCAGCGACTACTTTTCCATTCATAATTATTATCATCAGCTGGATGGAGTAAGCAGAAGTATATTGTAAATCTGTTTAAAAAATCATACCTCGTTGAGTTTCTTGCCGGATTCTTCTCAACAGAGGTTTTTCCGAACCGGTGGTAGATTGTTTTGACAGTCATAAGTGCTTGTTATAACCTAAATTGAATAAAGATATTTTGACTTTGACTTTGACTTTGAAGTGGATGAGCATACACGACTACTGCCAAGGTAATAAGAGAGTATTCAAACTTGACGAGTAACACATACGTGGCACATAAATGAGACATTAAAAAAACTAGCTTTTTTTAAACGTTCTTTTGATAAATATCTGTGTCAAAACACTCTAGCTACGGATTTGAAAAAAGCGCCATAAATCAAGAACCTTTACATTATCTTGATTCTTCATTATCTTTTAAGCCGTAAGAGTTAAGCCACTAGTGTCTTGAAGAAATTGACTTCATTTTTGACCGTTTAAAAATGTTCCTTTAAAGCTTATGATACGTTGTATGTATAAGTAATATGATATTGTGAACTTTATTGGTCACTAAAATTTAAAACTGAAGTTTAACTCTAAAATTTTGAATCATAACTTTCAACGTCTACATTTTCCAAAAACTTTTTCTAAAATCTTATTTTCCCTCGAGCAATCTCTTCAGTACTCTGCTAAAAAAAGCGCTTTTTTTTTCGAACAACCTGATTGGAAAAATCTTCAGCGTATAGCGGCCTTAACAGGACTTCCGGTGGCCATAAATTAGGCCGCAAAAGCCTCCCCGCGGCGAGCGCGGCACGCTCCATAGTGGATGTATATGTTATACACCCTGTAGCTGTATGTATGAACTGGAGATCGATGTTGAAAGCTATGTGTGCTCAGTCTACGTACATTTTTATTGAGCACCCCAAATCAGTACAATAAGTTGGCATACAAAGACAAAGCAGAATAGACAATTAAAATGGGGTAAAAGTGTGTGAAAGTCTAAAACTTACAATCGTCATAATATATTTTTATACGTAAACGAGCATGCGGGTTACCGGATGGGAAGCAATCACCGCCAGCCATGGATACCTGTCAACACGAGAGGTTTGACGGGTGCGTTGCCGGCCATTTGTGACTGCGTGGAAAAAAGTTTCGCAGCGGACGGAAGCAGCTGATTTTAGACATAAGAAATAGACATTCATTATTATGCATTAAATATTACATTAGTATGGATAATTTTCGTGTCACAATGGAAAAAGTTAATGGAAATTATAACTACCTGCTAACGCAGCTTTCGATGTGTCTTTTCTGTGGACCCTTCATCTAAAACAGATGTTATCGTAATTTAACATGTGACCTGTTTTAATTGCTTATCTGTCATAGTTTTGTCAAATTTAGCATCCCTGAAACAGTTTTGTGACAATTGAAATTCGTTAATTATTTTCTTACGTTTATTTCTAAATATTTTAAATATTATGATGATGTTAGAAACGGTTAATAATTTTCATGGAAATACTGTCACTTTTTAGTGCATTATCTACATCATTCTTGTTTGTTTAATTTCATTAAATTTCTGCGAAAAGATTTTATTTATGCTTAATCCCAAAACCGTCCAAAATCCTGTACAAGGTAACGATGCCTCGGGTAGGAGAAATACCGGGTTTAGATATTTTTTAATCTACTTATTTATTATAGTTTCATTTTATACTATATTTTGTGTTTGTTTATCAGTAAATCATTGTAAACTCGTCCTCTAAAAACTTCTCACAACTGAAACAAGGTATAAACGAACAAAATAATTTCAATTACACTCGAAACGCGATATTGTATTAATAATATCGTCTTCAAATGATAAAGGTTCCGTAACGAAATATTACATCGGAATTATTCCCCGAAGTTGTATTAAATTATTGTGATAATTATCTTTCACGTAATGGAAACGGAACACCGCTGGGGGGTGGTCCAAGGTACGGGAGACTAGCGGGAATCAAGAATTCCAGTTAATTGGGTATTTTCCTGTGTTTAAAAAAAATATATATATTTAGTACGTTTGGACATGGTTTTTCTTTTATCAATCAAACTATAAATCACAGATGAAGTGCATCAAAGTTTTAGAGTGCTAAAAAGTGTCGCACGGCGCAACGTGACACGGAACTTTAACTGGCCATAATTTTCATATTTTTTTGTTTGATTGACAAAAGAAAAAAAACGTGTGAATTATTTTCTAAATTCTAACTGACCTGACTTATCTGATTGATGTAACTGACTGGACTAATCGTATATTTTAGGGGTTCTGAATATACGGAATAAACTAGTTTTTCAAGCCAACGGTTTAGTTGTGGAGCGGGGTGGGGATAGTTTTAACTTTATATCATGCAAAAGACCGTTACTGTGTTAAATAAATAGATTGGCGCGCATTGGATCGATTCCAGTGCAGGCAGTTAGTACTTTGAGCCTACTCAATGCATGCGATATGCCCTTGGGTTGTGGTACAAGTGAAATCGGTTTCAGATGAGTTACATTTCAGATACGAGCGCTTGTTACTTAAACAGCCAAACTCTAAGTTCCGGGCTGCCATCGATACCCAAGTTCATTACAGCCGTTGTCATCTTTATAATTCATGTTGCGCTGATATTTTGCTGGCCGGAGTGTACGAAGTTCAAGTTGCTATTATAGAGGTACCGTCTTTAGGGATGGTGAATGGAAACCAAGGTTAACCTCTATGTATTTATTGCATTACTAAGTACAGAAGTGTTACGCGTGTGACCGGCAAAGGACAACTGGCGCGACCGGGTCCCTCTACCTTAGGTATCACGTGACTCCGTGTACCTATAGCTAGATACCTATGTCGCTACACTATCTTTCATCGAGCCTACTAAAGCCCAAAAGGGCTGGCAGCGCACTAATTTTACGTTTGAGTGCGATTGATCTGTGGATGTGGCAATGGGCGGGCCACATCGCTCAAGAACAGATAACCGTTAGGTAAGAAAAGTCCTCGAGTGGCGACCACGAACCGGAAGACGAAGCGTAGGCAGGCCTCCCACTAGGTGGACTGACGACATCGTGAGAGTTGCGGGAAACCGTTGGATGCAAGTGGCGAGTTGTCGTTCGTGGTGGCGTTCTAAGGGGGGGCCTTTGTTCAGCAGTGAGCGTCTTCCGGCTGATGATGGTGATGAAGATGAGCTGTGGCGATTGTTTTCCATAAGATCACACGCCTGATCTTTTACCCCCAAAAAAACATGATATACAGAGGATTTCTTTAAATAAGAATGTTTCAATTCAATAGTTTGGGATTGCAAGTTTTAAACTTTTTTTAACCTTCATGTTGACTAATTGAAAAAAGTTCATTATCCAAACCCAGTTGTTACCAAATAGTTAGTTAAAAAAATTCAACATTAACAAAAATACAATAAATTTAAAAAAATCTAAAAACCCGACTGCCTTAAAAACTAAAAAGAAGAAAACACGTCTAGTGGGCTAGAACTCTGTTAAGTAGCTAAATTAAAATTTAGCAGTCGGGACCCAATAGATACCCAATAGGTTTTTTGTTTTTTTTTATTTATTGTTTTATTTCACACTTTTTTGATATTTCTGTGAAAATAGTAAATTAAAACTATTAAAACCCATATATATTTGAAATGGGCTAATTATTAGCTTTCATTTGATACCCTACTCGATAGGTTTTTTTTTTGGAAACTCACAATTTGGCGAAAAAATCCGCCATTTTGATTTTTCAAGAATTTCATGTACCCAGTGTCACTCGCGTCATCAAGACAAATCCGATGACGTAATCGTTTATCAAAATAGAAATAGAAATGTGTATTCGCTTTTTTCACAAAAATACATTAATCGGTTCAGTCGTTGAGCAGTTACGAGAGGACATAGGAATATACATACATACATACGGGTTAAACACATCACCCTCTTTCTTCGCAGTCGGGTAAAAAGGTAGTCTTTTGCAAAAATATTGAATTTTTAGTTATGAGCCAAGTTACCCATCAGGTTTATAGTTATCCTGCAGATCTAAAGTTACCCTCCAGGTGTAAAGTTACCTTCCAGGTCTAAAATTACCCTCAAGGTCTAAAGTTACCCGATTTTACGCTAATTTCCAATGCTTACTGCGTTAAAATAAATGAGCCCTCGTTGTGTCGGGGGCGATCACGTGGCACGCGATAAATTCTCACGCTACAATAACACCCGTCGACAAATGGCGAGCGGCGAGAGTCAGCGTGATAAACGGGGCCGCAGATTTCGGATAGTTTCATATTTACCCAGTTTTGTTTAAAATGATAATATTTATGGGCGGAAGTTTATTTTGGGTTCAGCGTGAGAGAGATGGTTTTTGGACAGCAATCCGGTCTAAGGGTTACATACATGCGAGTACAGTCGATGAAACTTCATCACGTACCAGGGTGGACCTTTGTGCTACTAGTGTCATGTTGACATCCCATGCTATTTTCCAAAGAAATCATAGCGAAATTGATTATAAAGAGGTTCCACCCTGGTATGTTTTTGTTTTTTAAAAGCTTTTATTTAACTTGCAATGTATCTTGTAAGTGCGGGTCAAATGTTGCAAGTTAAATTTGACCCACTTCTAGTTGTCGGATTGTCTTGAATTTTGGCATACTTATGTAAATCTGGTGACAATACAATGATCGTGTAGTGAAATCCTGGTAGACCGGCCAGGATTGTCTTCGCAGCAGAACGGAACTCCTCAACGGTTAATGGCATCGACTTGAAATTCGGTACGGAAATGAAGCTTGGATGACAATGCAAGTACAGTCAACAAAAAGTACAATCAGCAAAAAATATTGTGTTAAAAATGAAATTTTTAACAAAAAACATTTGTTTACGATTATTTTGCTGTCCGTCTCTTAAGACCCTTTTCCACAGAACAAAACGAGGAAGTATCAAACTGAAATTGAAAGAGTATTGCCGTGGAGCGATGAAAGATTTGTTTCTAAATTTTCACGGTCAAAAGATCCCTTCGAAACAGCCCTTAGAAATAACTTTTCGTCATAAGACAGATGGTGATCACATCTTAAAAGTCATCACCATCATCATTATCAGCAACAGGACATCCTCTGTTGGACATAGGCCTCCCCCATAGGCCTCCAGTTGCCTCGGTTGGAAGTTGTTTGTACCCACCGTATAAATAAACTAAAATAATTCCTTTGCTCACCACGACCTTATGATAGTTAAGCTTATGCAAAATATGCGTGTTCATGCAGTTCCTACACCTCCACACTGTAAGAACACACACAAATCACATAAACCCACCTATCACCACCACCACACTACACTGACGCGTTTCGAACTCAACCAGAGCTCATCTTCAGAGCAACACAACCGTACACCATGCTATCAGATATTAGACTAACAAACCACATGTAACGCCTGATTCAATAAATTATCCACCGTGTCACTTATAAAGTTCCTACGTAAAATGTATTATTTATGTTAATGAGTTGCGGGTGTGAAGAAACACGAACATAATGAAATTCAAAACCAGATGAATGTCGCATAACCCATTTATGACAAAAAGCAAGCATTTTTTTTTAATTTTCGCACCGTGGTTCAATCGGCAAAAAACACTGACAAATTCTGTGCTAAAAAAGATTAAATACAAACAAAAAGTGAACACCCATCCGTCACCGCGGCGTAACCGAAAACAAATTGTCAATTAATCATTTTCTCTTACATTTGTAATTAATTAATAGCCATTAAAATAAATTGAGCTGCTTGATGTGACCTTACTTTGAAGGAATAGAGTCGAAAATGGGTTGGTCTTTGTTCCTGTTTCTTTAGCCAGGTCCTTTTGAAGCGAAACGTATTGTTTCGTCGTTTACTGTTTCCTTAATATGAACTCGTCAAAACAAAGCTAACGTCGCAGGCCTTATTACACCGACTTAAGGTAAGTTTTTGCATGGCTACATACCTTATTTTCTTGGTTTTTCTTTGTCTTTTCTGGGTACGCGACCTTTTTTGTTTTATCTTGGGTCCAAATGCTTGTTTTCAATTAATACTTGTATTGTATATACAATTCTCTAAAATCTTTAACAGACCATGAAACTTTATACGGTACAAAAAAGTGAAAACGGTAAAAAGGTTGCCTGGAAGAGATCGCTCTTAAACGATAAGGCCGCCTATTGCTACCTTTACCTAATAACCTTATCTTAAATACGTTTAACTACCTTGTAATTTTCTCTACCTGTTTTCTGTATCGCTTACTATTTCTGGTGTACAATAAAGAGTCATTATACTGGTATTGTATTGTGCACTAAGTGTATACACAAAGGGTCTGTCTGTAGGCACGTATCATATCACCCACGTTCATACAGTTTCTTCGTGTTTATACTCAGTAGTGTGCCGTGTGTAAAGTATCGTAGTCTAACAAATTAATCGTGTGGACAGAAAACGAGCAAGAGGATCTCCTGATGGTAAGAGATCACCACCGCCCATAAACATCTGTATCACCAGGAGTATTGAAGATGCGTTGCCAACCTAGAGGCCTAAGATGGAATACCTCAAGTGCCAGTAATTTCACCGGCTTACTCTCCACGCCGAAATACAACAGTGCAAGCACTGCTGCTTCACGGCAGGATTAGCGAGCAAGACGGTGGTATTTATTTTACAGATCATGCCATCATCATCCCAACCTATATAAATCTCAGTGCTGGCACGAGCCTAGACTCAAAATGAGCTTGCGCTGTAATTCCCTTGCGGGCTCAGTGGATTGGAAACTTAACATCGTATCCTACCGACTGCGCCATGTTGAATAAGTGTATGTAAATCAAACACAAAGCTCTGATCAAGACTAACTCCTGCTTTATTTAACTCATCATCATCATATCAGCCAGTGGACGTCCACTGTCGGACATTGGACTGCATGCACCGTGAACCCGCGACTTTAACCAGGTCATCCGTCCATCTCGTTGGCGGACGTCCTGCGCTGCGCTTGCCGATCAACGGTCTCTACTCGAGAACCTTCGGCTCCAACGACCATCTGTTCTCCGTGCTATATGCTTATTGCAATTTCAACGAACTAATTCGCTTGGCCATGTCGGTGATCCTTGTTCATCTACGTATCTCCTCCAAGAATAGCTCTTTCCATAGCTCGCTGAGCAACTCTGAGCCTATTTATAAGATCTATAGTGAAGCACCACGTCTCGGATCCATAAT
The DNA here is from genome assembly GCF_025370935.1 of Choristoneura fumiferana. NCBI lineage: Eukaryota > Metazoa > Arthropoda > Insecta > Lepidoptera > Tortricidae > Choristoneura > Choristoneura fumiferana. The sequence goes on along the minus strand of NC_133496.1, from coordinate 1,327,737 downwards.
ATCATCACTGACAACACACATTGGTTAAATACTTTCGTCTTAAGGCACTGAGGGATTTTGGACGAAAAGACATTGCGGAGTTTCCCGAACGCTGCCCATCCGAGTTGGATTCGACGGTTGACCTCCTTCTCAAAGTTGGATTACCCTCATTATAATTCGGAGGCAATAATATAAATTACCTACATACCATTGAAATGCCTCATAGGTTTGTCCTCACAATGTTTTTCTTCACCGTAAAACTCGGGGTAAGTTTTAAATGTCAAGTCAGAGGTGCTAGCCCGGATTGGAACCCACGGTCCTCTGCTTAGGAGGTCGTGGACCAAACTGTTAGGCCACTGCTAACTATTAAGATGATCGAATGAAATGAAGGTCGATTGTACAACTGCTTCCTTACTAGATCCTACTCATATTATAAATGCCAAAGTGTGTGTGTGTATGTTTTTTACTCCTTCACGCCAAAACGGCTGGACGGATTTAGATGAAATTGGTATGTTGTGTAGTGGCTACTTTTTATCCCGATATTCCCACGGGATAGGGATAAAATCTCGAAATAACAACTGTTGGGCTTAGAGTCATGAATTTTGGTATGGTTGTTTTTAATGCAACGTGAATGAAAAACACGGTGTAATTTTCGGGGATTCCCACGGGATTTCAAGTCACTGCTATAATACGTATATATACATAGAACTCATTATGTAATACAGTATCATTCTGAGTTAACACAGTAAGTATTAAATGTCATGACAATGTGCGATATCTAATGATTTACGCGTGCGAGGCCGCGGGTAAACTCTAGTAAATTATATGTATCTTAACTATTGAGAGATCAGATCGCGTCTTTCATACGAGATTTTTTGTTATCATTGTGCATTGTGCATACCACTGGTGCTACTGTATACTCCAAAACTGTGTACCTGTAACAAACAATTCTTATTAGTGAAGAATATTATTGCACAGTGGGTTTAGACACGGTGGACAAAAGTTAACGCCTCGAGCAAAATAATAAGGCTCCTGTTGCAAAAAAACCGACATGAAACATCCTTTAGGCAGCTTCTTTTGCTGACTGTACTTGCATTATTATTTAACTTGCACATATACACCAAATTTCAAGTTAATCTGACCAATGGAAGTGGGCCACAATGAACATGCAAGATTTGACCCAAAAACAACAAACAGGTCAAGTAAAAACGCTTGTAAAAAAAACTCAACCAACTGCGTCATCGACAAGAAACTCAGTGTTTTTTTAATAGCTATTAACATGAAAAATATAAGCACAAATAAAAAGCTTTCAGTGTATTCATGGATTTAATTCAGTGTCCTTGGCAGCGTTAACATCCCCTCGAAGGTTCAGGCAACAAAACACCAAATTTGCATAATAAGAGCTGAAACGTAAAAACTAATAGTCCTCCAAACGGAAGGTTCTGGGGTTTTAATTATAATTATTCTTAGAGATAGCGCCTGGGTAGATTGGATCGGGTAAATGACTTAGGGTTAGGATCTAAGATATTTTTGAGCTAATGGCGAAAACTGTTCACACGATCTTTGCCTTGACTTATATTTTCATGGCATGTATAAAACCGCTTATTTTGTTTGAACGAACCCTAATTAGTAAACTTTCAACGTTCTCAATATTTAGAACTAAACGTGTTTTTTTAATTCAATTGAATTTGTTTAATCCATGATTTGAAATACTTTGTTAACCTATTGACTTATGTCTAGAAGGAATTTAATTTTATTTTTCAAAAAGTATGAAATGACAAAGACACTACAACACACCCAGAAAACATTTCATGTGGCTAGTGACGGATTTTAACAGGAAAGTACAACTTTGGCCTTTGAAACCTGGTAACTCTAAAAGCAAGACCCCTTCGAACATACAATACAATTATGACAATGGTACTCTAATCTGTGCTGCTTGCAAAAGAACGTTCTCTGCAAAGATCGGCTACGTCAGCCACGTAAGGGCTAAACATCCCAGCCCATAAATGCAATACGCACACTCAAGTCACTGTAGCCGAAAACGGCTAAGGGTTACTATTATTACTCTTAAAAACTTTACAATCGAACTCCTCTACTGACGTATTTCGATCCTAACAGCATCAAATAAGACACTTGCAATTCCAAACTCCGAGGGACGTGACAATCTGCAAGTTTGGTGGCAATCGAACCAGTTCCGTGACAATCGACGTGGCCACTAGATAATTCAGATAGTGTGAAAATCGAATTGCATTCCCAGAGCTCCAGTGCCAGGCTAATAATTATGCTAAGAGAATGGTTTACTATTATAGTGATAGTTGATGGATATACGCGAGCAATATATCACACGAACACGCTCATGCGTGAAATTGAAATAGAAAGAAGAAAGAACGAAAAACATTTAGTGAATTTTATGATTTCAATTCGGGTTTTGTTCCTAGTACTTTGATTTTAGAGAAGCTCGATATTTCGGCACAGTTGCTTGTGCCGTGATCACGAGACGACTGGAGAACTGCGGGTATACTGGTATAACTGTCAGCCAGAAAAATAAATCGGACGTATCTATCCTCTTCCTGACAAGTTGACCACTCTACTGGAACTCGAAATCGCTTTAAAGCCACGGCAAAATGCACTCACAATATCAGTCACTTTTTTCGTATTATCACGAACACGATCAGGTTTATCAGAACTATTATTTAGCACTGGTTACTTGACAACTTAACACCCATCTTCTCAATTAAAGTTTGGGTAACTAATCGTGGTAATGGCGTTCAGTAGATAAGCTCGTGGTTTGTGGAGCTCCATCTAGTGATTAATCCCAGATTCCAAAATAGTATATAATATGATGTCACTGACAATTTGTCACTTTAATAAAATAGAGGCCAGCAGTCTTCGATCACTCTTTCAACAGTGTAGCAACTTAGAAGAGAAGAAATAGGTAGAAATGTATTAAAATCCCGAAATTTCAATTTAACTGCCAAATTAAATGGTAATCACGAGCAAAGCCCCTGGCAAAGACTAGTTATTTATAAATTTATTGTTTTCCATTAAATGCGCTGTACTTGCAGCTGTGAAACAGTTTTGGTGTTGAGGCACTCCGGGATAAAGTGCTGAAATAATGGCATTTTTTATTTAATCCATTTCCATTGCAGTTGGGCCCACTGTGCTGTTAATTTTTAATTGGTTGGAGCTGAGCGTTTTATTGGTAATGCGAAAGTGTTTGTTTACTTTAAAAGTATTGGATAAATCCATCATCACCGTCGTCTACTTAAGTCCCACAGCTGGGACTACTCACGGGATATGAGGAAAAGCCCAAGCGAAGATTTTTACACATCATATAACTGGTTCGCAGATGTATCCTGTATATTTTAATTTTGTTTATTCTGAATATCAATGTATGTGTGTAATTTATGGGGTACTTTCGTTTGACTTAGAACTATGAAATTTGACAAGTAATATCGTCTTATACTACAAGTATGTATGTATGTAAACTCTTCATTGTACAAAATAAGTAAGCAAACACAATTGATAAACAATAACATATATGTACAAAGGCGAACTTATACCTTTAAGGGATCTCTACCAAAGGTTGACTTTGAGTGGATGAGACTTGGATGAGAGGAGTATTCAGTCAGGGACAGACAAAAAGTGAGTTTAAAAATTAAAATAGATAGTGGAACAAGTATAGAGAAAAATCTGAAAACTATACAATAGTTATTTGTGCAACAAGAGCCAGTAGTAAGTTGCGCTAAAATGACGACTGCGTACAAAATTTACTAAGGAGGCGCCTGACACTGATATTTAGATAACTGGTCAGTCAACTGATTCTACCTGTATTTTTTCCGAGTAACTCAGGGACATCGGTGTTACACTTTGCAAAAAAACTTTGCAAATATGCAATTATCATTCTTAGGAGATGAGCCATAAGGAATGAGGCTATCGTTTTGTCTCACTAGATGGCGCACTGTTGCGTGACCTTTTTAAGTATGGCTTTCAAAGTCTTTGTTTGAAAACAAAGTTTAGATTAAATCATATTTAATACATTAAAACCGTACCATAAAAATATCCAGTAACTACAATACGTATCTCGTTTTGTTAAAATGCAATCTTAACTTCTTGTAAAGACAAAACTGTTTCAAAACTGCAAACATTCATTGCCCCGTAACGCATAATTGCCATAATTAGTTTAAACCTAATGAAAAATATTCAAAAATTTTCTATTATAAATAAACCACGTAGCTCGTTAAAAAATATGAGATTTAACTTTTAACCTCACGCTACACTAGTCTAGCGGCAGTTCATACGCGGTATTCTTTATATTAAAAACTAACAACACAACTTTTAGTGGATTTGCAACCCATAAAATCATACTTTAATAAATGGTGAGGAAAATTCTACGAATTTTTGAAATATTTTAATTTTAAATCGACATTTTAATTTAAGTTTGTAATCGACAAATTTAATCCTATCTTTTTTTTTCGAGTTGATGGAAAACAGATCAAGTGAGTTCAAATATGTAAGAGATTCAGTGAGTCCATAAACACTGCAACACCAGGGTATTTCAGATGCGTTAAACCTAAGTTAAGATGGGATAACTCAAGTGAGTAAGCACCGCTGTTTTGCTCACGCTGATTTCTCATGTAAGCACTGCTGCTTGACGTGATTAGGTGCAAATGTGGTATTTATGACTGGACATTGCACTAGGTCCTAACGCCTGCAAAATGACTCCACACTTTATACATTTTACTAAGTAATCTCGCTGACACTTGTTTTTTAACTTTGCATGTCGCTGTCGGCTGAATACTGTGACTGTTAATTAATTACTTAATATCTTGTAAACGTATTCAAGCAAATGAAGATTACTTCTTACTTAAAAACTCAGAAGATGTTACATGGCAACAAACTACACCAAAATTTTGTATGGTTTCGGTGTGCGAGTCCGACTCGCACTTGGCCTTTTTTAAACTGTTTCATTTACTTAAAGTCCGCTGAAAATCAGATTCGTGTAAATAATAGTATTTTATGCAACTGTATCGTAATAGGGGTCCTTAAAACACGAGTGTGTGTTTATGAAACGAGGCGTAGCCGAGTTTCATAATAGGGTCACATGAGTGTTTTAAGGCCTAATTACGTACAGTTGCATACAATATTTTATCTATATCCATATATTAAATCCTGTATCATGTGTTCAAGAACCATTGAGAATGACCTGCATTAACGAGAACTAGGTAGGTATGTCTGCCCCACGAGCTGCGCCCGCTGCGCGCGCGACGACGTGCTGCTGCACGTGGATGCGGCGCGAACCGTGCTGTAATGATGTATGAAATCTCATTACGATACAGAAATCCTGTATCGTAATGACCATTACGATACAGCCGTGTTCATAGTAGAATCCAATGTCGTTAAGCTCGTCATTACCTATGGTTTTTGAACGCATAATTGAGGATTTACTATATGCGTGTAGATAAACGTATATTCCGTTCTTTTCAATACACTTTTAACCCAAACAAAACACTTCCGTGTCAACGCTCAAATTCAATTCCGAATGAAGTTTAGAAACTCATAAGGACGCGATTGAAAAAAGCGTGTGAGAATTCACGAACATAACCGAATTATTTCCAGTTTGATGCGCGTCGCTCCACTGTGCGGTGATATTGAATTTCGATCGCGCCTCATTAGCCGCTCGTTTTGTCCGCGCCCGCGGCGGAACGAACCAGTGTGCACTTGATTATGTTCGGAGAAATGCTCGCTCTTTGATTGTGAATTCACTGTAAGATTGGGTTTTATTTTGGGTGGATTTTAGATTCGATATTCTAGGTACAGTCTAGTGCAAAATTGTATGTATGTATGCAAATAATACAAAAAGAAAACAACAAAACAAAAGAGTACAAAGGCGAATCTCAAAAAAGGCTGAACCGATTTTGATAAAACATGTCTAAGAACCATCGCTAGAAAACCTGCTATCAAATAAAAAACCCGCATTCAAATCGATCCACCCGTTTAAGACCTACGGTGCCACAGACAGACCGACAGACACACAGACACAAATAGCGATCAAACTTATAACACCCCTCTTTTTGCGTCGGGGGTTAAAACAATCGTGTCGAATTTCATGACTAAGCCCAGCGGTTATTGTTTCGAGATTTTATCCAATAAATATAATATCGGAATAAAAAGTAGCTCATGTTTTATTCCAGATGTCCAGCTATCTCCATACCAAATTTCATCCAAATCCGTCCAGCCGTTTCAGCGTGAAGGAGTACCAAACTATTTCACTCACAAACATTCGAATTTATAATATTAGTAGGATTTTCATTATCAGTTTTCAATCGCAACGCTTCGACTGTAAATGAGGGGCGTTCTGTAGCAGCGGCGAGGCCGAGAAATAAAATTTTACCTTCAGATATGAGTAAAATATTCAGGTTGCCGAATTGCCAGTGGCTTATTCATACACTCATTCGCTCGCCGACGAACTGGCTTTTATGAAATTCCTTGTTAAAAACCGGGTTTTGGAAATGGGGATAAAAATGCTTTTTGGTCATGTTTTTAGAGAAGGTGCGGTTATGGGATAACGCTGTTGGTATTATTGGAGTTGGATTGGATTAGACATTGGTCTATATTGAAGAAAACTCTATTAGTGTTACTGAAGGTGATCGTTGAATATTTATTGATGTGTTAATTTTGAATTAGGAACATGGTACATAGGTGTCAATGATTAGGAAGTAATGTCATAAAAATTACAAAAAATAAACGTCATTTTTTTTATTAACCCTAGTAGCAAGTTATCAAAGCAAAATAATATGAAGGATCCACGGAAAGAACGTGTCTAGTCACGGTTTGAAAGTTAGTCTTTTGCAGGTGGTAGGACCTTGTGCAAGGTCCGCCCGGATTGCTACCACCATCTTGCTCGCTAATCCTGCCGTGAAACAGCAGTGCTTGCACTGTTGTGTTTCGGCGTGGAGAGTAAGACAGCCGGTGAAATAACTGGCACTTGAGGTATCCCATCTTAGGCCTTTAGGTTGGCAACGCATCTGCAATCCCCCTGGTGTTGCAGGTGTCTATGGGCGGTGGTGATCTCTTATCATCAGGAGACCCACTTGCTCGTGTGCCATCCAGTTGAATAAAAAAAAAAGTCATCACGAACAATTACTATGGTTACCATTTACTTAAAAGTTAAAAAAATAGATTTTATATTGTTTTCAGATTATTTAATTCCATGGTAAGTCATAGTACTTTGTGAGCTCTATATTATGCATTAACACTCTATTATAACTGCCTATTCATGTAAAATAATTATCTTGAACTTAAAGTACATAAAACCCTCCCTTCAGTTCCCTCTCTTATCTCCTTAATCCTTTGTCCGAGGAAGCTGCCAGCTCATCGGTCTACGATGTGACGTCTACTAACTCTTATATATATAAGAGGTTAGTAGACGTAGAGGTTTATGTACTTTAAGTTCAAGATAATTATTTTACATGAATAGGCAGTTATAATAGAGTGTTAATGCATAATATAGAGCTCACAAAGTACTATGACTTACCATTGCATTAAATAATCTGAAAACAATATAAAATCTATTTTTTATCTTTTAAGCAAATGGTAACCATAGTAATTGTTCGTGATGACTAACTTTTAAACCGTTTATATATATATATAATCAGAATCGCGGAAACGGCTCCAACGATTTCGATGAAATTTGGTATGTGGGGGTTTTCGGGGATGACAAATCGATTTAGCTTGGTCTTATCCCTGGGAAAACGCTTATTATCTAGTTTTATGATTAAATACACATTAAACTTCTATGACTCAAGAATAAACAGCCACATTTTTATGCTCAAAACGCGCCGAGCTACTCCGTATTCAACTTGGGACCTCAGGATTCGCCTTCACTTATGAACCACAAGAGAGCTATCCGGTGGTCTATGGCCGCCTCTCCACTAACACGGATTAAAACAGAGGAGCGATGACCACCGCTTGTCTTCGTGGACATAAAGAGTTGGTAACTAGCTTAAAAATTCGTACAAAACAAAGAAGCGGAACGAGGACGTGGAGCGAAGACGCCGAGCGAAGAAGAGTCGGAGAAAGGTCCGCGACCGAGTAAGCGGTGCGGAGAAACGAGCGCGAACGGGAAGCGGGGAAGCTCAGCAAATGAAAAACCGGCCAAAAGCGTGTCGGACACGCCCAAAATAGGGTTCCGTAGCCATTACGAAAAAATTTAGTAATATTTTATCGGCATAGTTTACATATATATCCGTGCAAAATTACAGCTTTCTAGCATTGATAGTCCCTGAGCATAGCTGCGAACGGACGGACAGACAGACAGACAGACATGGCGAAACTATAAGGGTTCCGTTTTTGCCATTTTGGCTCCGGAACCCTAAAAACAATCTGCAACTCCGTTCCGCATTACTTTCTCGCTCCACTCCGCTTTCTAGCTCCACTCCTATGTGCAGACATAATCCGCAACGCCACTTTACATTATCCCCTCACTCCGCTCCGCTGCCCGTCTCCACTCCAATAGACAGGCAGCCTATTTATAAATTCCCGCTCCACAGCATTTCCTGTTACAAAACTCTACATTGCTACATGGAAAAAAGCTAGAATGCCGTCTTAGGAACTGGAGCTGAATTCCAATTGGTGCCGTTAATCCTGGTAATCGATTGTCCAATTAATGGCTAGGGGCTATTTTTTTCGTAATTACCCAAGTTTATGTCACTGAGTTGGCGAATTTTCGGGTTTATAGGAACTAGGTCAATGACTTTGGATTCGGGTGAGTTGGCTCCGTTTCTTTGTTGGTTCTATCCATGTGGAAAGAAGTTTGTAGGTATAAATATAGTAGAAATATTCGTCAAATACGAGACCTGCAAAGAGTTGGAATAATCAGGACTTGTTGATGCTATTAATGTACACGGTCATACTTACAACACAATATAGTTACAATGACTCTTGATTAATTACCACAAATAATAAGCGATACAGAAAACAGGGTACATAGAGATAAAATTATAATGTAAGCAATAGAGCCATCTCTTCCGCCTGCTTATCCGCGCATAAACAATCTTTTGAAAATTCTACTAAATAGTTAATACGGACGTTTATGAGTGTGTCTGTTTGTTGCAATTTAATTCTAAAACGGTTGGACAAAGGGTCAATTCAGTTTGTCTATAGCTGGACCTTTTGAGTAATTAATAATATTTTTTTCAAACGTCATTGACATCATGAAAATTATAAAAACCAATGTCACTCCGATATCGGGAATCTAATTATAAATTCACATGTTGAAAACCTTCCAGCCGTTTAGACTATAGAGAGGACCAAGAAAAGTAGACTTACTTATACATAACAAAAAAAAAACCTTTATTTTATTTCATCATCATCACTTCAGCCGTAGGACGTCCACTGTTGGAGGCCTCCTTCATAGACCTCCAGATGCTTATTATTTGTTTAATTTAAAACGATTAACACAACTTAACGCCAAATAAGCAAGTATGATTTTTTTAATGTAAAAATAATATCTTGACATGCCTTTGCCAGAAACAGAAAACATATTTTAGCTATCATAATGTTTGTAACTTTTATGAATAAAGATTTTTATCGTTATTGTTACCCCACGTTGACTTAACAAGAGGGTGCTTGCTATGAAAACCTCCCGCGACAACAAAGGAGCGCGATATATCGTCATCGCACAATTGTCAGCGGCGAGTGGCGCCCTCTGCCAAATTTACAATTCAAATTCAGAACTCGTAGATAATGAGAATTTACGGCTTATTTCGATGAAGTGGATATCGCGGAGCAGCTTTACACTGCGGGGCTGCATAGCTATATGGATTTGTAAGTGGTCGATCATTTACAGCAATGTATTGCTGGATGTTCTTAGCGCCGTCTATATAGGGTTACGTTATGAGAGGATCAAAGAAAATTTTGTACGATGTATTTATAACAACAGATTTCAAGTCAAATTAAACAGTTTGTTCAAGTCAAATATTGTGAGATGCGAGACTTGAGGATTAGTGGTGTTCGAGTGTAGACGTTTTGTGAACTGATCGGTCTATAGTCAGTAATCTTTTGAACAGTAGGTATTCGTGGTGGAGTTGGTTTTTAGGTTTCAGTAGTCAAAACGACAAAAAGAACCCCGCAGGAAGAGCGTACCTATTTAAAAGGCCAGCAACGCCGTGATTCTTCTGGTGTCGCAGGTGTCCGTGGGCGACAGAAATCGCTTACCATCAGCGACCTATTTGCTCCTTTGCCCTCTATTCCATAAAAAAACCCCGATCCCCATTTCCGCCGTGAGCAGAGCGGACTCATTAATTATTTATTTATCGTATGCCTTACAAATTAGAGCATTTCACATTATCCGATCCGATATCGGTATCGGACGACGATGGACGACACCCGATAGCCAACACCATGTGCTACTTTCACATATTTCCGACAAAATCGTTCCGATACGGCCGGCTCAAAATGGCCGCACGCATCGGGCTCTACGCTCACAGAGATAAAGAAAGAAAGAAAGAAAGAAAGAAGACATTTATCACTTACACAGAAGACCCACATACAGCAAAATTAACACAAATAAAATAAAAATTACAGAAAAACACATGAAAACATTAAATACAATATACACAATGTTGTGTGTCCCCGCGAAAGTGAAGCGGTCGCTGACTCAGCATTATGCTGAAGCGTTAAACGCCTGCAGCGCTGATTTTCTGCCAGAACCGTCTGTGACTCACGAACGATACACAAATATAATAATAAATAAACCACTTATCTATACATACACAATAAACTTAAGAGAAAAAATAATAATAATAACTATAACAAACCAAAAATAAATAAATTACAACAACAATAATTAAAAGAAAGAAAAAATGATTGTTTTAAAAAATCAGGCCGCATATCAATGTGGTTGGCATGTCAAAGTGCTGGATAGGGAAAGGATTTTTGAGCGTCAACAAGTAATCCTTCAGCTGCGCTGAAGGTATACCCACTACACGCTCCTTGGATAGGGGAGAATATCATTCCAGCACTTGGACGCCGCAAACTTAAAACTTCCGCGGAATGCGCAGTCCGGATGATTTAAATACACGCATAGCACAACCCACGGGCGTCTGATGTGCGTTAACATAAGACAGGTACATATTACATACATTTTACTTGCCCCGATATCGGATCGGATAGTGTGAAAACGCTCTTACGCTTAAATTATAGCTTAAATTTACACTTCCTTAGGTATTCTGCTGCTTCGCTCGTGAGGGTTTGAAGTCTTCTGTTATCCCTTCGTATTTTGTAAGGGGGCACTCCAGCACGACATGGCGCACTGTCTGTTTCGGAAGTCCACATTTGCACGATCCACTTTCACTCCAACCCCATGTTTTCCGAAGGTGAGCACAGTGGTCAACTCCTGTCCTCAAACAGTTTAGCAAGCACACACGACGTGATTTCTTAACTCTGGTTTTAATAAATACGATTATTGATGGGCGGTCGTCGGTATTCGGGAATGGTTATGAACAGCCAATTGTCTTTTTCTGAAGACCGATGTGCTATCTTTATCGTCGAGTACTGTAAATACCTATACACAATACAATAATAAGCAGCAAATTGAGAGATTATTAATAAGCGTCAATAAAAAATACTTAAGTACACACAATTCGCTTTTCGCTAACATATATCATGAAATCTTTCAAGCAATAAAGTTTCTTAGCAAGACAATATTTCAATCAAGCCTTATTGCAGTCTCCAAATGTACCGCAATATTGCCCAGTGCACAGTGGAGCCACCCGCGCGATATTGGACAAAGTTATGCCACAAAAACTTTCTGCAAATGGCTTGTACGTGAACAGCGCAAAATATGGAAATAAATACAATTTGTTTTAAACTAGCTCCGCATATAGTCTCACAGTAAATGCGTTGTATAAATCAATAAATAAACCGAAATTTACAACTCAGATAAATCTTTAGGAGGATAAAGCGTTTACAATTTTCTTAAGCTAATCTCTATGAAATTTGCAAATAAAAAATCGACCAAGAGCTTAACGGACACGCCCAGTAAACATAAAGTTCCATAGCAGTTACGAAAAAATCAAGACATCATTTTTCTAAGAATTTTGAATTTTGTACGGAGATTTCCAAATAGGTACATTTTATAATTTAGGTTACTATTGATTCTGAACTTCTAATAATTGACAAGCAAACTTAGCCGTATTAGTTATCCTTGTTAATTTTATATATCTACTCCCATTATTTTTTTTTACATTTTCAAACGAACAGTTAAGCTTTTAGAGGGGGTGAGGAGAGGGCGCCTAACAGTAATTTACAATTCAAAGTTCACAAACGAACTAACTTGATAATCTCGCAATGATCTTAAAAAAACTATCCAACGATATCCCACACTATAGGGTTAGACAAGAAAAAAAGCACTCCCATTTTACGTCTATGAAATGTACACTACAACCAGGGGGCATGGCGGGGGCCAAGTCGAGCAAAAAAGCGGCATGGCCGTACCATCCATTTCTCGAAGCAAGTCAGGCCATAAGACCCCCTTTTTTTCTAGTTCTTATTTTACCACTTGGTTTGTCAGCATAATTGTTACATACATATACCCATGCAAAATAAAAGTTTTCAGCACTAAGTCTCGAGGCTAAGCCGCAGACCGACGGACAGACAAACATACAGATGGACAGACAAACATGACGAAACTATAAAGGTTTGGTTTTTGCCATTTTATAAATGGCCATTCTAAACATTGGAATAGAAATCTGAACAACACTGACGATCCAGTTTTATAAAGAAGCGCCGGGAAATTATATGTTCTCTGTGCTCTAGCAATATGTAAAGTGGCGAGCAAAATAACTTTCGACATGTTTCTGAATGCGGGGAAAAACTCGCTTGTTTGTGTACTGGCGGGCACTAAAGTGCCAGTGGGCAGCTCCCACACAAAGCGGCTATAAAACACTGCGCGCTTTGACAATTTGCAGGTATTTGGGTAAGAATTAGCGCCGCAAGGTGCAGGGAGAGTTATGCTCGGGATTATTTACACCTTTTACTTCATATAAAAATAAAGTCGCGTCCCACCATTTGCCTCTGTGTATCGTCGTGTCAGCCGAAAGACGTCCTCTGCTGGACATAGGACTCCCCCAAGGCTTTCCACTCAGACCGGTCTTGTGCTTTCCGCATCCAACGTGATCCCGCAATAATCAGATCGTCGCTCCATCTTGTTGCAGGCCTACCGACAGCTCGTCTCCCGGTCCGCGGATGCCATCCGAGAACCTTCTGACCCCATCGGCCATCAGTCCTGCGAGCAATGTGCCCCGCCTACTGCCACTTCAGTTTCGCAATTCTTTGGGCTATGTCGGTAACCTTAGGTCTACTGCGGATATCATCATTTCTGATTCTATCCCGCAGAGAAACCCCGAGCATAGCCCTCTCCATAGCCCTCTGAGTGACTTTGAGCTTCCTCATGAGGCCTACCGTTAGCGTCCACGTGTCAGATCCGTATATCATCACTGCCTCTGTGTATATACGCTTGGATCTTTCAAACCATGCAACGGATTTTAATGTGGTTTCATCTCCGATTAAGCTTGAAGGAGTAACAACACACGCAGGTACGAAAAATCATAAATTTTCAGATTTATAAGTACTAGTTGGATACTCAACATAAGTTCGTGAAATCCAAAAACTATCTACTTTCTCGTAGTTCGAAAAAGTGAAAGCTCGTCGAACTCTCTAGTTAGTAATATTCTAGGCCTGCAAGTGCCGTGAACCTCCATTTAAATTCACACATGACTACCTTCGGAGCCGGTGGCATCCTCCCGCCACCGCCTAAGGAGTCGTGCTTATGGAAATTTTATAATCTAACCCTCTTCTCGTCGAGGTTTGCACTTTTGATACAGAATAGAGACGACTTTATTAAAGCACTGCTCAAAATAGAACTCGTGTGTAATTGTTTTGTTTCATCTCTTTGAAGTGTTAGAAGATATTGCTAGCTACAAGGATTTACATTTTATGGGCGTCTGAGTAAGAAATAAAAAGACGGTATGTAAGAAAATTCGCCCAACAACCTCAGGTCACCTACACAGTTCGAATAACTATCAGGTGACCCGCACGCTTGTTTTCCCCTCTTATATAAAAAAAAACCAGGCAAGTGCGACTCGGACTCGCGCACCGAGGTTGCGTACTTACACATTTTTTATATTTGAGTTGATTGAATGAAAGGTAAATTGCGGTTTACGATTTATGACTTATTAAAAAAAACTACTACTAGACTAGATCCGTTCAAACCAATTTTCGGTGGAAGTTTGCATAGTAATGTACAGTCACGTCTAAAAGTATGTATACACAAAAAAAATTTGAAAAATATGTAGTCACACATTTTCATCATAAATATTTATCTATTACTGACACCAAAAAATTGTATTCATTAAACTGTTTCAGTATTATGTAATCACAAAATGCTTCAGAAAGTTGCATACTTAAATAAATTCCATTTAAATGTATCCACCTCGTAGGCAAAAATAAGTATACATGAATGGGTTCCAATACATATAACCACACCAATTTGGCAAATATTGTATACGCCGTTTGATTCATAAATATGTATCCAGACTGCAACAACAAACCTTGTCTGACTGGCATAGAATCGTAAGTTGTATATTTAACTGATTTGACAATTCACGAAAACAGTGCGGACTTGTCACTGCATACGTCTATCTCACGATTATTCTATGACGCACTTGACAGTCCTTAGATTGAATTGACTTGTAAATATTGAGTATTTCAGTTTAGGGTCATTCTCAGAAAGGTGCACTAAGCATTTTTTTTTTTTTTTAATTATATTGTTAATTGTTAGTGGTAGAGCCGCACTGTAGCCAGTTCTTGGTTTGCAGTACGAATGGGCGGGCTCGATCACAAATTATAGATATTTCAAATAATTCTATTTACCTAAGCTAGTTACATATTCGACACAATTACAATTCGTTGTATGACGACATTCTATAAAGCAGGAACTAGCACGTAATTTACAAAATAAATATGGGTTGAAGTTCTTCTTGTTCGTAAATGTCATTATCGTCCAAAAATGCATTATAAAAGCACTTAGTGCATATTCCAATAAACAATACCATTTCTTTTTCAAAGTTTAACATAAATGTTAAGTGTTCAAGTACATCCAGGAAAACATCTCGTAATACGAGTACACATTTGGCAGAGGCAGCTGAAAAAATCTTGTTTTCCATGTTTTGATAAGGTTCCGTGATATATCTTGGGTATCATCGATTACGATAGCTGTAATTTTTATAAACACAATGAATATAAATAATTGACAACAAGAGACATCATTTGCACTTGTCCACACTTCCAACACTTCACATTAAAGTGAATAGATAAAGATGTATAGACTAAAGATAGAAAACACCACCTATTTGTAACTTCAGATAGGTTATATATTATAAAAGAAAGTCACTGGCTTCATGGAAGAACTTCATTTTAAATCAATTACTTACATATACTTATACTGTCAAGTGCAAGATCGCCATTCTGTCATCGTCATTCAGAAGCTGTCTTCTATAATTAAAATTACAATGATTAAAGATTGCAAATTATAGATGCTTCAGTGGATCTGTCCTCAGTGGATGACCCGAACAACTTGATCGCTTTGGCTTAGTCGATATTAATGACCACTCTGGACGTTTCCAAGTATTTGGTGATCTTGATGGTGTATAAAAAAATTAAATATATCCATACCAAATTTCATCCAGCTCACTCCAGTCAGTTCATCCCCCATTTTCTCCCCTTAAGGGTTGCTTTTGGAGATAAAAACTAATACCCTATGTTCAGCCCCTTGACAGTCGAAACCAGTCGGTTTCGACGTGATACCGGAACAGACAGAGTTACTTTCAACTCATCACTCCATAGTATAAAACCAAGTCGCTTTTTTTGTCTGTACGCTTAGATCTTTCAAACTACGCAACGGATTTTGATGCGGTTTTCAAAATAAATAGTGTGATTCACGGTGTCTATGTATACCGTAACCGTGTTGTGCCGGAACGGGTCACCAGTATATAATATTATTTTAATGGAGTATGGATTCGTAGTATGTATGTCCCTGCCCGCATGCAGGTTACGAAAGAGACAGACATGTAATCTTAACAAAACAGTAATTCTTCAAAACGAATCAAAATATCAAATCGTGTTTACATATTTATGAATCAAACGGCGTATACAAATATTTGCCAAATTGGTGTGGTTATATGTATATGGAACCCATTCATGTATACTTATTTTTGCCTACGAGGTGGATACATTTAAATGGAATTTTATTAAGTATGCAACTTTCTGAAGCATTTTGTGATTACATAATACTGAAAAAGTTTAATGAATACAATTTTTGGTGTCAGTAATAGATAAATATTTTTTGATACAATGTATGACTACACATTTATGCAACCTTGTTTTTGTATACATATTTTTTAGACGTGACTGTACATCATATATATTTTTTTAGTTTTATCATTCTTATTTAGAAGTTACAGGGTTACACACTCATTTTACCATTTTAGAAGTGTCTCTCGCGCAAACTATTCAGTTTAGAAAAAACTGATACTAGAAGATTGAATATCATTTTTGAAAACCTATCTATAGAATACCCCACACGTTGGGTTTGACGAAAACAATTTTTGTGTGCATCTTAATGCGTTCACAGAATACATCTACTTACCAAGTTTCAACAGTATAGTTCTTATAGTTTCGGTAAAAATGGCTGTGACATACGGACTAACAGACAGACATGACGAATCCATAGGGTTCCGTTTGTTGCCATTTGGCTACGGAGCCCTAAATATATGCAAGTTGAAGTGGCAATGGGCGGGCCACATCGCTCGAAGGACAGAAAACCGTTGGGGAGAAAGAGCTCGAGTGGCGACCGTGACCCGAAAGACGAAAAGTTGGCAGGACTCCCAGTAGGTGGACTGATGACATCGCGAGAGAAGGGTAACCAGTGGAGAGTTGTCATTGTGGCTTTCCAAGGGGGGGGGCTTTTGTTCAACATTGGACGTTTTCCGGATAATGATAATGTTACCATAGAAATCCGCTTTTTAACATTTCGGTAAGGAGTTGAAGTTGGTCGTTAAAGTAGACTGGCTAAAACCAAGTTCTTTTCTGGGAAACTGCATACGTTGTTATAATTAAGTTCCAAAATATTACCAATGAAACGGATACAAAGTTCAAGTCTATTGTCGAGAGACATTAATATCTAAGGCGTATTATAAAGTTAATGCTTTATAATCAATGGACAGGGATATTGAAAAATTCCGATCCGCATTGGCGATCCCTTACTTCAAATAGCGAACTACTTGTTAAAAATAAAGTTGTTCAAGATCCTTTTCCTCTACAATAACAGAC
>NC_133496.1:1294180-1309776 GCF_025370935.1 Choristoneura fumiferana | reverse complement strand
GGTCACGATGCACATAGGCGATCGCTGACATCTTAGTTAGCTCAGTGTAAGCTAGATGGCGCTTTCCTCAATAAGGGATCTCTGAGCAGAATGACGGACGAACTCTAGAGGTCGCCACCGTAGTTTTCTCTTGACTCATTTATTTACGTAATAATATGTATTTAATATTTATTTATTATTTACTTATTTATTTTATAAAAGTAGGCATTTTATTACACTCATTTACTACACGAGTTTGTACGACTAAATATATCTATAACCAACTCACCCTTGACCGTTTTTGTCGGCCAAGGGGGTGCTGTCGATCAGCTGTGACCGGGGGAATTCTAACTGTAATATTCTCGCCCTTAAAAGCTGAAGCACAGCTGTAAAACACACATTCAACAGCTCAGACTACACTAAACAGCTCTCTCGAAAGCTCCATACGCCCAGACTTGGTAAGTTCTCCGATATTTAACTCTTGTGTTTTTCTGTGTATTTTATTATAATTATTTTCTTTATAATTTAACTTTGTGTAATTGAACTGAAGGCTTCCCCTGGCCAGGGAATCTTTTATTTCAAACATTTCTTATACTTAATATTTTAACACTTGTTAATTTCTCTCATCCGTTGTTATAAACTCAGAACTATGTTAATGCTTATTACTTTTATGCAACGGATGCGTACCGGTGTTAAAATAAATTCAAACTCAGCTAAGTAACGTTTAATTTCAAATGTAATCCTCTAACGGTTATTTAGTGAACTGTTGTATTTCAAATTTTAACGGTCACTTAGGCTATTTATTTTTACCTTTTGTTTTTTAAAATAATTATATAAAACTAGAATCACTTTCCTTTGCCTGCCTGTAACTCCGTATGATTGTCTTTGCCACTCACTGCAATTCAGCTCACCCTAAGAGTTGGGCATCGCTGCAGAGGAGTGACTGGCAAACAATCTAGCACTGGACCACAACTGACACCACCTAATTTACAGGGCACCTCCGTACGGCTTCACCTTCGTACGGCTTACAACCTTTGTACGGCTTACAACCTTCGTACAACTTTCAAAGCTCCGTTCGGCTACAATTCTCACGGCTCAGGCGGCTCCTTTAACCTGACACTAAGCCCTGACGGCCTTAACTTCCGGAGTACTGCACATCCTTCCTGGCTCGTCCAAGACCCTGATCGCTCCTGCGTGGAACACTTGTCCAGGCTGCTCGTCCTGCCGCCCTAAGGCCCCTTTTGACCTCGGCACCGACGACCACTCAGCTGGACCAGGCCCCCTGCTGTGGCCAGCCTCTTCGCTCCGGGTTCTTCTCTCCGACTCCAGGGAAGTGTAGGCCAGTGAGACCGAATAATCAGAACCACCTCTCAATAAAATCTCTTGAACTCACTACCTGAGATTCTCGTAATACTTTTACTTTTAATTTTGTCAAATTAGGCCTGTTATTTTTTGTGTTCAATTTTTAATTAAAAAATTGTTAAAAAGTCTTATTGTTTTACTCAAAGAATAACTTACTAGGCCTCCTTTAAGGTCAAACCTCCCCTCAAGAGGTCTGCCCTTGACAGTGGCGCCCGTGGGTTTTTTTTTGAGAGGTTCTGATTGTTACGTTTTTCTTGCCTAGAATTGCAGTGATTGTGCAAAAATTTATTGTGTATCTTGTGTGTTCTGTGTATCTCGCAGTAAGTACCCTGTTTTTCTCGCCCCTGTATGGTGGTCGGGGCTTAGAATAACGCCATTCCCCGTCTAGGAATTCGTAAGAGGCGAATAATAGGCATAACCAGTGTTTCAGTTACCGAGATCCCTTAAGTGGTTCATTTAATAGTTTTTTTTTTTCTTTTAATAACACTAATTTTTAAAACTGCTTTACCGTTATCTTTAAATTCAAATACTCTGCCGACCTTTGACCACTTTCTCGTCAACGGCCTATTTGAATTTCAACTGTCACTTGCCACAGTTGAAACGGACGGCGTTTTAAAATTCAAATCTCAACGACAATTTCAATCTATACCCTAAAGTTAACTAAATATTGTTGCATTAACTAAATTCAAATACGTTAACGGTTCAATTCAAATTCTACCTACTAATTTTCATCAAGTTAAATTTAAACCGTAACTGACGCCAATTATACTTTCACTAATATTGTTCACCGCTGCTTCAAGTGAAACAGTTATTTTAAATTTAGTGACTGCCAACCACTGAATTCGAAATTCTAACGATTCAAATCATTTTTAAATAACGTATTTGAAATACCTACAATTTTATAGAAAAGCAACGATATTTCTATATTTTTAAAATATCTGAACCACTATTTAGATCTTTCATCAAAATCAGTTTATCATTATCTCGGTAAACACACTGACATTTATTTTTGTTCCCAAATTTTACTATTAATTTAACTTCAACACGGTCTCTTAATTAAATTTTATATTCGATCATTACTGGGAGATACACAACACTTATTATTTCTTGTGTCCTACTTGTAAATTTTCTTAGCACTGTAACATACGGAGAGTTAAATTTAGGTACTGTGTGTCGAAGAAATACCATATCTGGCATACAACTACACAAACCACCATCACAACTCACAACATTCATATCATACTACTCGAGTGCTTGCTAAAAATCAACTGGCCGCAGAGTTAACAAAACCAGTTATTATTATTCATTATACGTGTGCTCTCTATTTTCGACCGTCTGTTCCCTGCTTAGAGACCATTATACTTCGATCGCTAGCAAACAGGCTAACGTTTTTATTAATTAGCTTCGGGTATTCTTATATTTAACTGAGGTAATCGTAACTATGGATTGTCATAGAATTAAATACTTGTCTCTTCAAAAGGCAGAACTAACTTATGAGGTGGCTATTCGAGGTACCAATCCCGCGGATACCGTTATTGAGTTGCGTAAACAGATAGTCAAACTGTCAGCTTCTTTACCCGCCAGTGATATTTTAGAATCAGGTCTCGATGTAACCGAGGATATTAAGGGCGCGACTGATAGTGTACTTAAGGCACAGTCACAATTAGTTTCCCTTAAGGCTAAGTTTGATGACGGTTTACTCGAACGTACGGATAACTTGTGTAACCATATTTTTCACCGATTAAGGCGTATTACTCCCGTAACCCCCACTACCGTGGACTCTTATAATGTTTGTTTAAATAAATTTCAATTAATATACCAAGAGTTGGCGGACTTGCGACCAGTTCATGACACTAACGAAGGAGAGGATTTCGAACAATGTGAGGAGACACCACAAGTCACTCACCGCTCCACGAATAATACCAATTCTTTCAGTCCGCAAACCCCTACAAAAATAGCAGTTACTTGCGACCGTGGTATGTCTTCTGATATAGCTAAATTACGGTACAACGGGAAGACCTGCGTACGCTCTTTTGTTCAACGGGTAAAAGAATTTTTAGCCGCGCGAAATTTAAAACCTGAAAAAATTCTTCAACATGCAACGGAAATATTCGAAGGAGACGCCCTTCACTGGTTCCGTTCGGTTAAGGATTCCATAGATAACTGGCATGACCTCTCTACACAACTCATAGAAGTATTTTCTCTGCACGATTACGACTACAGATTAAAATCGGAAATTCGCGCGCGTACTCAGGGCGAAAGCGAGAATATAACGATTTATCTCTCAATTATGCACGGCATGTTCTCAAGGCTAACCGTGCCATTTACCGAAGAAGAACAATTAGAAATTGTTCTACATAATATTCGGCCGTGCTTCGCTACTGTCATAGCCACGGCGGAAAAAATAGATAATTTAAATACCTTGCGTAAACTTTGCCATAACTACGAAGTGGTTCATGCGCGTATGTCCCAATTCCGCGAACCTCCGCGAGCGAATTCGGATACGCTCGCGCCAGAATTCGCTTACAATAAACAATCGTCTTTCCTAAACTCTCCAAAGCAACCATATCAAGGGAAAATTCCCCAGGTAACAACGCCAGTGCACATAATTTCTCTAATTATAAAACCCGCTATCCGGTTAATGCAATCAGCTCGCAAAATAACAACAATAATAATATAAAACTATTTTGCCCGCGTTGTCGCACAAACACTCATACATTACGAAGCTGCAAAGCGCCTCGTACGATAGTCTGTTTTAAATGCGGATTGCCGGGCGTTAAATCTATTAATTGCTCTAAATGCAATAATAAAAAACCAGTTCCTACAACCTCAACTTCAAAAAACTGAAGGCGAGGCGATCCAGTGATCACAGTCTAATAAAAGAAAATAACTGGTCACAATGGCTTAATTATGTTTCAAATTTTTTAATTCATATAAAGTGGCCACTGTATCGCCTCAACCCTCTATTGTAGACTCGCGACCTTTTGTAAAGGTATCTATTAACGGACTAGAGGTATCGGCTCTGCTCGACTCTGGTTCCGCCGTTACTATTATAGGTAACAATTTTCACAATAGATTACTTGAAAGGGGACATCAACTACTAATCGACGACTCTGTGCGTGTAACAGCCGCGGGCGGCCAACATCTAGATAGTGTAGGATATTTCGACCTGGACTTGACCTTTGAGTCTATAACTCACACTGTAAGGTCATATGTAGTTCCGGGAATCCTCACTTCGCTCATTCTAGGTGTTGACTTCTGGCGCACCTTTAAAGTTTGCCCCAAATACTTGTATAGTATTGGGGTAAGCGAATGCGCCATCAAGCACACAGAGCAAGTCGAGGGTTCCCAAACTCTTATGTCCTATAGTCACTTAACTGAGTCTCAACGCGTCCAGGCAGATAACATCATAAGCCAATTTAACAGCATTTCTTACGAACGGATAGGTTTAGGTCGAACTTCGTTAATAACACACAATATAGATACCGGCGACACTGAGCCGATACGCCAAAGATTTTACCGCATGTCTCCTGAGAAACTTAGAATTATTAACGAACAGGTCGACGAAATGCTACAGCTTGACGTAATCGAACCTTGTGAAAGCGCTTGGTCATCGCCAGTACTTTTAGTAAACAAAAAGAACGGCAAGCCTAGATTTTGTTTAGACAGTAGAAAACTTAACTCAGTAACTAAAAAGGACGCATATAGCTTACCGTACATTTCGGAAATTTTAGATAACCTTAGAGATGCTAAGTTCCTTACTAGCATCGACCTTTCTAAAGCTTTTTGGCAGATACCCATTAATCAGCGGGATAAAACGAAAACAGCGTTTTTCGTACCGTCAAGGGGCACTTTTTGTTTTAAAACTATGGCTTTTGGCCTAACTAACGCGCCGGCTACACAGCAACGTTTAGTCGATAGTTTGTTCGGCCCCGAATTTGAAATGAAAGTTTTCTGTTACCTCGACGATATAGTCTGTGTTAGTAATTCATTCGAGGACCACGTGACATTACTTCTGCGCGTCCTAACTAAATTAAAAACAGCTGGTCTAACTATCAACTTTGAGAAAACTCAGTTCTTCAGGGACAGTCTCAAATACTTAGGTTACGTTGTAGACGCTCAAGGGCTGCGTACAGACCCAGAAAAAGTAAATGCAATCGTAAACTATCCTAGACCAACTTCAAAAAAAGAGGTAAAACGTTTTCTGGGTACCGCCTCTTGGTACCGCCGTTTCGTTCCCAACTTTAGTACTCTGGCAGGGCCCTTAAATATTTTAACTTCTAATAAAAAGAAAGCCCCTCCATTTCAGTGGACGCCAGAGGCCGAACAGGCATTTTTAAAACTTAAAGCCTGCCTTGTAACAACTCCGGTTCTTTCTTGTCCCAACTTTGATTTACCGTTCGAAGTACACACTGACGCTAGTGACTATGGCGTCGGCGGTATGTTATGTCAAAATATAAACGGCCAGGAGCACCCGGTCGCTTATATGAGTAGGTCATTAACAGGCTGTGAAAAGAATTATAGTGTAACTGAACGGGAAACCTTAGCCGTACTAGTAGCCTTAGAACACTGGCGCTGTTACTTGGAAAACGGAAAAACATTCAAAGTTTATACCGACCATTCATCCTTGAAATGGTTCCTTTCTCTTAATAACCCAACCGGACGCCTAGCCCGTTGGGGCGTAAGATTGTCTTCTTTCGATTTTGAGATTTTACATCGTCGCGGCAAAGATAACGTAATACCTGATTCGTTATCAAGATCCGTGCCGGTGTCGGCAATAACTATTGCTAACTCGTATCTCAATTCGCAAGACAAATGGTACTTAGACTTGTATAATAGCTGTGTAAACACACCGCAAGGTTTCCCCAATTATAAAATTGTAAACAATTCCTTATATAGACTTACTAAGTCAGATACTAGGTTTAACAATGAGTTCGCGTGGAAAGAGGTTGTGCCAGCGGAATTACGCGAACAAATTATAAAAGAAAATCATGCAGAACCAACAGCCGGACACTTAGGCGTTTTCAAAACCTATCACCGTATAGCACTCAAATACTTTTGGGTAGGCATGTATAGAGACGTATCAAAGTTCGTTTCCTCTTGCGACACTTGCATCGCTTATAAACATCCTACGCACGCGACACTAGGTGAAATGGGAAGGCCTAAACAGTGCTCGAGGCCCTTTCAAGCCCTAGCCTTGGACTTCGTCGGTCCATTGCCCACTAGTCGTAAACAAAATAGTTACTTGCTCGTGGTTACTTGTATTTTCTCAAAATATTGTTTCTTTTCCGGTTCGTAACGCAACTGCGGCAATCGTAGTCAAACATTTAGAAGATTCCATTTTCTTAGTTCACGGAATACCGCAAACCATTTACATGGATAATGCGTCACAACTAATTAGCCGCGAACTAAAAACATTTCTCAATAAATACAAGGTGCCTAACCATTTTTAATAGCAAAGTACAGTCCACATATTAATAATACGGAACGCTACAATAAAACTATTATATCCTGCGTCTCCACCTTTGTTAACGACGACCATAGGACTTGGGACGTCAACATACCTAAAGTACAATTCGCTATAAATAATTCTGTGAACGAGGTGACCGGTTATACTCCTTCCTTCCTTGTTTACGGCAGAGAGTTAGTGACTTGTGGTTCACACTTCGTGATAACGATTTGGGGAATGAAATACTTTTTCTACCTCGCGATATTTACGCACAAAACATGGGTTTCTTGACCCATATATTTGATAAAGTTCAACACTCACTTTATAACGCACATCAAAAAAACATTGCGCGTTACAACTTACGCCGAAAACCGGCTGAATTTAATGTGGGAGACTTGGTCTGGAAGCGCACGTATTTCTTAAGTGATAAGTCTAAATACTTTAGCAAAAAACTTGCACCAAAGTTCGTTAAGTGTAAAATAACTAAAAAAAGATCTCCACTCGTTTTCGAACTACAGGATCTTTCTGGTAACGATTTAGGTGCATGGCATATTAAAGATTTAAAATTAACACCGGGCGGCAGGTAGCGTCTGCGCACATTAAATAAATAATGCATTACTTGCTTCCTTATCAATGTAGGTACTAATTACATAATGCATCTGGACGGGCGATCAGCTGTCGCGCGCCGTCACATCAGTCTCCATTTAGCACCGGCGAATGCGCACGCGTATTAATTTAATTTTTGTCTTATCACACTCCCTTATCACTTAGACGCACGGTTCTATTTATAGAATCAAGTCATTTTAGCGCGCCGCCTCCGCGCGGACGTATAATAGCTGCACCTTTTGCACTATTATTTCTTTAAATCTATAGCGCGTACATATTACTTGGTACACGCTAAACTAGTATAATCATTTGTCGCGGTCCGCCACTCATTATTATAATATTAATTGATCTGTCCTTAAGCCTTTACCCGAGAACTTGCAACTCGTTAAAAAGTATTTTAAAATTTGAATTACGGAACCCGTGCGGTTGGTAACACGTAAAATATGCCCTTAGCCTCTGTAATTCAAAACTCTAATGATTGGAACGGATGGTAATTTCAATCACAGATTTAATTAATGTCTATAATTATATTTTTATGAATGCATACAACGTCCACCTTCCATTAACACATTTTATTCCTTGAACATAAGGGTCAACAAGCCTCTGTTGTTGTTTGACCCGCCATGAGAGTAGAAGTATGATCATAGTATGAGAGACGACGTATGTAAGCGTTATGTCATAGTGTATTTTTTTTTATCGAAATTTGCTATGAGGCTCAAATTTCTTTTGGAGGGACGGGCGTACTGTCACAATGCACATAGGCGATCGCTGACATCTTAGTTAGCTCAGTGTAAGCTAGATGGCGCTTACTTCAATAAGGGATCTCTGAGCAGAATGCGGACGAACTCTAGAGGTCGCCACCGTAGTTTTCTCTTGACTTATTTATTTACGTAATAATATGTATTTAATATTTATTTATTATTTACTTATTTATTTTATAAAAGTAGGCATTTTATTACACTCATTTACTACACGAGTTTGTACGACTAAATATATCTATAACCAACTCACCCTTGACCGTTTTTGTCGGCCAAGGGGGGTGCTGTCGATCAGCTGTGACCGGGGGAATTCTAACTGTAATATTCTCGCCCTTAAAAGCTGAAGCACAGCTGTAAAACACACATTCAACAGCTCAGACTACACTAAACAGCTCTCTCGAAAGCTCCATACGCCCAGACTTGGTAAGTTCTCCGATATTTAACTCTTGTGTTTTTCTGTGTATTTTATTATAATTATTTTCTTTATAATTTAACTTTGTGTAATTGAACTGAAGGCTTCCCCTGGCCAGGGAATCTTTTATTTCAAACATTTCTTATACTTAATATTTTAACACTTGTTAATTTCTCTCATCCGTTGTTATAAACTCAGAACTATGTTAATGCTTATTACTTTTATGCAACGGATGCTTACCGGTGTTAAAATAAATTCAAACTCAGCTAAGTAACGTTTAATTTCAAATGTAATCCTCTAACGGTTATTTAGTGAACTGTTGTATTTCAAATTTTAACGGTCACTTAGGCTATTTATTTTTACCTTTGTTTTTTAAAATAATTATATAAAACTAGAATCACTTTCCTTGCCTGCCTGTAACTCCGTATGATTGTCCTTGCCACTCACTGCAATTCAGCACACCCTAAGAGTTGGGGCATCGCTGCAGAGGAGTGACTGGCAAACAATCTAGCACTGGACCACAACTGACACCACCTAATTTACAGGGCACCTTCGTACGGCTTACACCTCCGTACGGCTTCAACTTCCACACCTTTGTACGGCTTACAACCTTCGTACAACTTTCAAAGCTCCGTTCGGCTACAATTCTCACGGCTCAGGCGGCTCCTTTAACCTGACACTAAGCCCTGACGGCCTTAACTTCCGGAGTACTGCACATCCTTCCTGGCTCGTCCAAGACCCTGATCGCTCCTGCGTGGAACACTTGTCCAGGCTGCTCGTCCTGCCGCCCTAAGGCCCCTTTTGACCTCGGCACCGACGACCACTCAGCTGGACCAGGCCCCCTGCTGTGGCCAGCCTCTTCGCTCCGGGTTCTTCTCTCCGACTCCAGGGAAGTGTAGGCCAGTGAGACCGAATAATCAGAACCACCTCTCAATAAAATCTCTTGAACTCACTACCTGAGATTCTCGTAATACTTTTACTTTTAATTTTGTCAAATTAGGCCTGTTATTTTTTGTGTTCAATTTTTAATTAAAAAATTGTTAAAAAGTCTTATTGTTTTACTCAAAGAATAACTTACTAGGCCTCCTTTAAGGTCAAACCTCCCCTCAAGAGGTCTGCCCTTGACAGGCGTCATCCACATACTAGAGACTGTTAACGCTTGTTATTCCGGTTTGAGTCGCCCCTAGGACTTTTCTACCTAATGGTTATAGGTAGAGTCATTCACGATGACGCGCGCCGTGGTTTTTTTATTACAATGTCATTAATCTCTAATTATGACAAAATCACACGTCTTCGTGCAAGGCACTAGGTACGAGTATACCCATCATCCCATCCTATATACGTCCCACTGCTGGCACAGGCCTCCTCGGCAGAACAAGAGGCTGTGGCTATAGTTCCCCGCGGGCCCGTGCGGATGGGGAACTTCACACGCACATTGAATGCTTCGCAGGTTTTTGTGCAGGTTCCCACGATGTTTTCCTTCACCGCAAAGTCTGGTAAAAATTTCAAATGTAATTCCGCACATGAATTTGGAAAAACTCAGAGGTGCGAGCCGGGGTTTGAACCCACGACCCTCTGATTGAGAGGCGATTAGGTCAAACCACTAGGCCACCACGGCTTATGCTGGGTATACCCATTATGCTGGGTTAATTATGGAACAAAACATGTCGCAAAGTGAAATTATTTTGACGGTAAAAATTAAACATTATAAGCCACTTCCAGTAAATTTTAACCCTTCAGCTGACTTCAGAAGCGAGTAATTTATCTTGGGAGCAATCACAGCGGTAATTTTCATGATGACTGCGCCTGAAACTAACTATTTACAGTTTCACTACGGACTGAAGATAATGTCACGTTGCATTGTTTGAATGAATATAAATCAAACGTTTTTTTTACTACTAGCAACTATTTTACATGCATTTTTATGGTTTCGGAAAGACCGCCATTATAAATTAGAATGAGCCGCAATAAACTACCTCTCTTTCGGGAACTACGCTTTTTTCGGAAAAAAAAACTACAATATCTCTTTCCTAGGGTTTCAAACTAAGTTTATAACAAATTTTACCTGAATTGTGTTCGGTTGCTTAAGCGTGAAGAGATAACAGGCAGACATAGTTACTATCGTATTATTTATAATATTAAGTAAGTTAGTAAGAAAAGGATGGAGATAAAGTAGAGCATGTACAGAGCAGAATCATAGACGTAAACTACACAGAGTAAAAAGTACTTTGTTGACGCATTCACTGCCTCCGACGCACATATGCGTTTTCAGAAAGCCGCTGTCATAATTATTCATATATTTTGAACGCACATGTGCGTCGGTGGCACCTGTGGAAGTCAGGTGGCAGTGAATGTGTTAAAAATATTTTTTATGCATGATTTTTTCCTGAATGTGCATTTGGTTGACTGTACCGTAGCATTAACCATACCACATTTCAAATCAATCCGTTAATCTGAAATTGATGAAATTCGACTACAAGGTTTGAAGACATAAGTAAACTTAGACGGACATTGCAAGTTAAACGACTGACCGACGAATGGATAACTAAGGCCGTCTTGCAGGAAAAAATAAATCTAGATTTAGTAGTTAATCCAGGCTTAAGCTTGACAGTTCCATACAGCCGGTGAAATTACTGGCACTTGAGGTATCCCATCTTAGGCCTCTAGGTTGGCAACACATCTGCAATACCCCTGGTGTTGCAGATGTTTATGGGCGGTGGTGATCTCTTACCATCAGGAGACCCACTTGCTCGTTTGCCATCCAGTTAAATAAAAATAAAATAAAATAATTTGACACTACTAAACTGAGCTTAACGCTAACTCGAGATTTATGTGTTTATTGCAAGTGGGCCTAAGTGATTAGAGAACCTGCATGATTATAAAGCTTGAGGCCCCGGGTTCGATCCTAGTCAGGGAAAATATTCGTAGCAATTTTTGCTGTTGAGTTTTGGATATAATGTATAATTTATTTATGTATGTTTATCCATTGCGTAGTATCTGTAGCACAAGCTTTGCTTAGTTTGGGATCGTCAAATGGTTTCGGTAGAAATAAATAACAAAATGAAAAATAAATAATAAATTAAATATATTATATTTATTTATTTGTAAAAGTAGAATCTCAATCCTTTCCCCGTCAAACAATTAACAACAACAGCATACCCGAACCGAAACAAACTAAAAAGTTTATTGAATCAGGCGTTACTTTGCGGAGGTCCATATCAATGAACTAAAATAATTTCTTGCTCACGCCGCGACCTTCGCCAAGGCTCGCGAAGGTCGCGGTGAGCAAGGAAATTATTTTAGTTCAAACTAAAAAGCACTAACGTTGGCGTTTCAGAAAAATGGCGTCGATTAATACTCCCGTCGGTTAATGGGTCTTCTTCATCATTACGCCCTCATTAAATGGGCTGGACCTGAGCTGGAAATTCCAGCAGTTAAAATAGTGGTGGAGTTACGGGAGCGTGAAACTGGTGTTAAAAATGTTTAACGGTAATAATTATTCATTCTGTATACTGAAAAAAAAATGTTAAAGCTTTAACTGCCTATAACGCGTACAAGCCTCTTGCTGACTTTCAGTGTAGAAGATCCTAGTAGAGGAGGCCTATGTCCGAAGACGGCCGCTATAAGGGTAATAGATAGATGGAGACATTTTAGTTCATTGATATGGACCTCCGCAAAGTAACGCCTGATTCAATACATTTTGAGAACTTGGTTTGAATGTTACTGTGAGTTCATATAACTTTGTATAACGCCGTTATATGAACCACTATGAACACATAGGTATATGTTTAAAAAACCGGTCAAGAGCGTGTCGCACACGCCCAAAATAGGGTTCCGTAGCCATTTTATACGGAATCTTCCAAGTTTAGGTATATTTTATACCTTAGGCAGCTATTTACTCATAAACTACTAATAAATCTCAAGCAAACTTAGCCGTTATAGTTTTCTTTGAAAGTTTGATATACTTACTACCATCCTGATTTTTTTCAAATTATTCCACCCACCTGTTTAGATTTTAGAGGGGGACGCTCGATTGTAATGAAAATTTGCACTTTAAAGTTGAATATTTTGCAAACAAATCACTGAATCTAAAAATTGTTGTAGCAACCCCCTATTGGTTTTAAAATACCTATACAATAATACCCCACACTATAGGGTTGGATGAGAAAAACTAAATCACCCCCACTTTACGTCTATGGGAGGTAACCGTAAAAAAAATTTTTATTGAATTTTTAATTGTACCATTTTGTCGGCATAGTTTACTTATATATCCGTGCAAAATTACAGCTTTCTGGCATTGATAATCCCTGAGCAAAGCCGCGGACGGACAGACAGAATGGCGAAACTATAAGGGTTCCGTTTTTGCCATTTTGGCTCCGGAACCCTAAAAAGTACTGTGTACTTACGTTTTTATGCGTTTGCCACACTGAGCAAAGTCGCATGAGCTTCGCAAAAAATCCAGAGTTCTACTATTAACCAGGAACTCTCTGACCGGCTTGATCTTCTGGCAATGCGGAGGGATGTTGCATCTTTCTGCATCTTGCACCGCATATATCATGAGCAGTGTTCAGATGAATTATTCGGATTGTTGCCTGCAGCTAGGTTTCACTACCGTACTTCGCGCAGGCGTCAGTCATTTCATCCTCACCACCTTGATGATTGGCAATCTAGCACCGTCCGCTTTAAGCTTTACCACGCACGACTAAAGTATGGACACAGCTTCCTGTGACAGTATTTCCGGAGCGGTACAACTTAGGGATCTTTAAAAAACGAGCCTATCTGTCTCTGAAAGGGCTGACAACGTACCTGTGATACCCCTCGTGATGTGAGGTGTCCATGGGCGACGGTGATTGCTTCCCATCAGGTGACCTGCATGCTCGTTTTTCCCCTCTTATATAAAAATATATATATATGTATATCATAAAGTCCTTGCCGTGCCCGGTTTCAGTATAAGAAGGAACCATCGCTTCCCGTAGGTGTCGTAAAAGGCCTCTAAGAGACCTTATGTGTAAGTGGGTAGCACTGCTCTTGTTTGCCAACTACGAACTCCTGACTCCTGCACTGAGTCTTTTCTTTTTCCCAAGATAATACATCTAGCCTTCACCTCACGGAAAAATAATAAAAAAAACAATAATTAATTCATCATCAACATCATCAGCCAGAAAACGTCCACTGCTGAACAAAGGCCTCCCCTTAGAACGCCACAATGAAGGACAACTCGCCACTTGCATCCATCGGTTACCTGCAATTCTCATGATGTCATCAGTCCACCTAGTGGGAGGCCTTTCAACGCTTCGTCTTTCGGTTCGCGGTCTTCTTGTCATGTCAACTTGCATATTTTTACAGCTATGTCGATGACCTTAGTTCTTCGACGAATTTCCGTATTCCGGATTCTATCGCGCAAATAAACTCCAAGCATAGCTCTCTCCATAGCTCGTTGCGTTGTTAGTAATTAATTAAAAATAATTATTCATAAACATACTGAATTTAAGTGCTACCCTTATTTATAACGCCTCTGTGCAACAAGCGGTCACTATTACACAACTTTATGGCAAGTAGACAAATTTTCCACCAAGATAAGAAAAGGACGGCCATTACGGGTTGCTCTTAATTCGGCTTATGCGGAAACAAATGACGGGGCCGAAGCCGTAGTTTTTGGGAGATAAAAGTGATTAAACGAATACCTGGATTATGGTGTGGTGTGATAGCGGGAAATGAGATGGAATTCTAATGGTTTAACTGAATATGTTTAAGTGCACCGCGTATTTTAGAATAGGTTTGACCGATCTTTTCCCATGGGTATCGTTAAAGGCGACTTAGTGACCTTAAGTGCGAGTGGGTAGTAAAGCTCTCTTCATTAGCTACAAACTCCAGCTCTATGGTATGGAGGGCAAGGAGGAACCATCACACTTTTTTTACGTCGTGAGAGTTCGCTACCAATCTTTGACTGATGACACAAAAATTCTGTCAAGAGTGTAGCGACTTGAAAAAAGAATTTTAAGTGTACTACAGGAAACTACAGAGATATTGAAACGGCCGAAGCCACAAAAATATGAATACACGACTTTATCGACTTAATAATAATATTATCCTTGTAGTTATGCATAAAATCAGTTTTGAAAGAAGTTTTAGATTTTCTCGAAATCGATTCCTTTTATTATTTTCATACGGAAAGATTAAGAAAATAATAGTCAAAAGGGCTCTCGTACCGATTTGTTTCAAACTCAGAATTGGTGTCGCTGCTATTGACACTTACACTATGTGTTTGCTACTTGTACGCTAGCACGCTTAGACGCTAGCTAAGCTACAATCAAGGTCAGATCTATATAATTTTAACAGTATTTTTTCCGCTCTTTTTTTGACCTACTTCATTTCTTTTCTTGTAATTTTCAAATGAGTATTCTTTAATCAATTTCCTCATACCACTACCGCCATCTATCTGCCGTTTGCAGGTATTATGTTACGGGAACTCATTACCGAATACGCTTCCCTATTATATCAAATGAATGGCCACCGTGTACGACATAATATCAATACATGGCGCACAAAGCACGTATAATTAATATCGGCAGGGTAACTGATCATGTTGCTGACAGCAAATCGATACAAACAAATATCACAATGATGCCATGCGACGTTATTAACAAAGTGACGGTAATAGGTGCGGTTTGAACTGGTTTCAGCTGGATTTCACGTTTATTAAGTCTCGAATTAAACGGCATTAAGGTTGGAAATACATGAAGTGAGGAAACGTAGAATAATAAGTATGAACCCTATTTCAAAACCTTTATTTTACTTGTAAAGTTATACTCACTGCCGGTATTTTAAGTGGACTGGGCATTTGTTACTGATAGTATATTGGATGTCAAATTACGACGCCCACAAAAAGTGCAGTTTTTATTAAAAAATATTCAAACTTGCATTTGGATATGATTTTTATATGAAAATTATAAGCATAAGTTAAGTTTGTTTTTTAATTTATAAACCTGTTTGATATTTTTCATTTTATCTTATGTTGTACCGCAAAATG
>NC_133496.1:1287736-1289771 GCF_025370935.1 Choristoneura fumiferana | reverse complement strand
TTTGGGTTAATTCGTAACAAACATCCAAAAATCAAAGTTTTCCTCTTATAATATTTAGTATAGATATAGATATAGATATAGACTACTGCGGTACCTAATTGCATTAATTTGCACCTTCAATTGTCTTCATTAATAACTACTAATGATATTTCAAAATAAATAAATGGTCAAAATACCACAAACAGGACTTTTCATTTTAACACACGAGTAATATTTACCTCGACGTTTCGACCACATTACAGTGGCCGTGGTCACGAGTAGACTGAATTGTGGGCTGTCAAGTGTGCCTAGCAGCGTGAGTCCTTCGAACTACCCGCACTTGATCACAAATAGTACCGGCACTTATCGTGTGTTTTAGCGTGATAAGTCTGTTTGTGGTATTTTGACTATGAGTGAAAATCACGAAAGTTTAAAAATTAAAAGTCCTCTTCTTCCCATTCCTCTTATAATCGAATACAATAAAAACATTACAGGTATATATATCATCAAACATCGTGAGGAAACCTGCACAAACCTGCGAAGCAATTCAATGGTGCGTGTGAAGTTCCCAATCCGCACTGGGCCCGCGTGGGAACTACGGCCCAAGCCCTCTTGTTCTGAGAGGAGGCCTGTGCCCAGCAGTGGGACGTATATAGGCTAGGATGATGATGAGGTATATACATAGAAGAAGGTAATAAAAAAATAAGTTAAGAAGGGCTTAATGAAAAATATTTATTTTGTAACTTGGAAAAACAAGTCAAAAATATTTTCCCGCATGTCTATGACCCATACGAGCGTATTTAAATAAAAATGACTAAGCGAGAGTAAGTAAGTAATAATTCAGATCGTGGCCCGGCGAATAAGTAATGCATTCATTAAATATGCATTCAATAATGGAATCTTGAAAGCTGAAAGAAGCTGTTTTTTCCCATTTTACATGAAAAATCTCGGGGAATATGATTTTTACGTCATTTTAGATTATCAGGGTGTTGCCTTTCCCGAAATACTGTCATGTATATGGGACAATTCTGCAAAGATGTGATCAAAATCGAGCCCAGCTCACTTCGTATACCGGGTAAGCCCTGTAACAGGAGCAAAAAATTAAACCCCAGGTTCTGCTACTCAAATGGAACTAATTTAACATTGGTTTTTGGAGTCTTTTTGTATTTTCTATTTCAACTCCAAATTTTGTTACTTTTACGGTCATCCAGTAAAATCCATATCGAAAATACAAACCGAAACATAGATGCTCAGTAAAACCAGAAAAAGAGAGCAGCGCACCAAATGGAATGCTGTTTTCAATGTACGGCATCCAATAGCCTAAATGACATCGCCTGTCACCTAACGAAATGACGGATTTAGCATTTTACATTGCTTGTCCAATTAAACTTTAAACTATAATAAAAATTAAAATAAAAGTTACTTTCAAAAGTCGTAGAACTAAGTTAGCTCAGGACGAAGACCGGAAGCTGTGGTTTAATTTTTTGCTCCTGTTACAGGGCCCATCCGGTATACATAGTCTAGTATTTTGTAGCACTTATCATCAGCCGGAAGACGTCCATCATTATCAGCCTGTGTTCGTCCACTGCTGGACATAGGCCTCTCCCATGGCACGCCACTGACTGAGCACGATCCTCGGCCACCCTCATCCAGCTCTTGCCAGGCGCCCTGCGAAGATCATCGCTCCACCGAGTCTGAGGCCGAGCCGATCCGTAGTCTCCACTCAAGAACTCGTCTACCCCAGCGGTTATCGGTTCTTCGGGTTATATGGCCGGCCCATTGTCACTTCAGCGTGCTAATGCGGTGGGCTATGTCGATAACTTTGGTGGAAGACGTCCACTGCTGGACAAAGGCCTCCCCCTTAGAACGCCACAATGAACGACAACTTGCATCCGCCAGTGAGAAAAATCATTAACTAGTTTTTACCCGACTTCAAAAAAAGGAGGTTATCAATTCGCTTGTTTTTTTATTTCCATATTTTCACGTGATTGGGATATACCTACTATTTATTGTATTACTAGCCGTTACCCGCGACTCCGTCCGAGTAGAATACGGC